>NW_025335349.1:8694303-8948684 GCF_004798865.1 Varanus komodoensis | reverse complement strand
GAGAAGGCTCATCTACAAGACAGCCAATATATAACACACCATTCAAATTAAAAAGAACCCAAACACATGAAACTAATTAGCTCCAAACAGAGAGCAAACCTGAAGCAAATACAGAAGCTGATGAACTTCTCAAGTTAACTGCCAGTGAAAATGGATGCTAAGGCAATGTCTCTAAAAAGGCTTTTCTACAACCTAGGCCAACTTTCCCAACATGGTGACCTCCAGATGCTTTGGACTACAGCTCCCAGAATCCATGCCCAACAGCTAGGCTGGCAGGACTGATAGGAGCTGAGGTCCAAATGAGAACAGGATGGGAACGATTTAGCCATTGCCATTAAAAGATGCACCATACATCATAATCACCAGCCTGACCTCCAAATATGAGGTCCAAGGAGAAGGACCTCAAGATGACAATCTTGGTGAAAGAGCAGACTGACATGATAGAAAGCTGTTTTGGAAATCCCCTCACCTAGACCTTTAATGGCATTTATTGTGCTCAGAAACAAATGGGAAACCAGGAAAACTTCCAAGCACTAAGGTCATATGTTCAAAACAGCAAGTCCTTGTTACCTCAGTGGGTGCCTCATTTACAACCTGTAGAATATTCTAGTCACTTTACAACAGAAATTCCAGAGCACATACTGCAGTGATCTAATCTGATTGCCAGTTGCTAAGGCATGGATTACTGTGCCAAGTTCATTTCTCTCTGCAAGTAGACACAGCTGGCCCATGAATGGAAGTTCTATGTAGGCACCCATCTGTGGCCCGATCCTTAAAGGGGAATGTAAGCCCAGTATTTCTTCCATCTTGTGTCATTTGAGCTTCAAACTTATTAGTCCTTAACAAATTTTCTAATCTTATATCATTGACACTTGTTTATGACACTTAGTCATCCATTAGTTTTAGAAAATTATCACTTATTCTTCTCTCATTAAAGCAGGAGAGGCAGCACCTTGTGTAAAATTACACACCCACTACTGAGAGACAGGCAAATCAAAATTAATCTGTGATAGCAGCAAAGGTCAACTGGTATGCCCCTTACCAATTGCATAGACATGGGGTGCCAGCGTTCCAAGAGATTTTCCTTGGTAATTTTTAATTGTTGCTGATGAGTAGAGTTTAGGTATATCAAAGTAAGGGTTCACAGCTATCAGGATGTTGGCTACATATGTCTGCAAAGGAAGAAAACCAGTAACAAATTTACAATATCACATTGATTTGAAATTCCTACTGACTAGTTCTAAAGACCTACAAGGCAACAGATTTGAGAGTGCATTGCAAGCTCAGGCTCCAAAAATGCAAGAATTACATGTCTCCTTGAAGTCAGAACTTTTGAACACAGGCCTTCCGTTTGCTATTTATCTGATTTCTATTCAGCCTTTTTTCTTACAACAGACTCGAAGCAGCTTACATAACGCTTCTCCTGCTCTTAATCTTATCCCTGTAACACCTCTGTGGGGTAGGTTGGGCTGAGAGTCCGTGACTGGCCCAAAATTGTATACAGTATTATTTTAACCACTATATTTTATTTGTTATTTTAAATTACAGCATATTTATTTATTTATTCTAGTTTTCTGTCACTTTTTTTTCTTTCCAATTAACTCAGAGCAGCTTACACAATTCTCTTCCTTTCACATCTTTTCCTCAGAAAGGCACCTGTGAGGTAAGTTGAGATGAGAGTCAGTGACTGGCTCAAAGACACTCAGCCGGCTCTATGGCTGAGCAGGAACTAGAAACCCAGATTGCTTGAGTCCCGCACTCTGAAATAGAGCCAGTGTGGCGTAGTGGTTCAGTTTCAAAAAAATATTTAGCAACCTTGTGCATTTTTAGAGCTGAATTTGTTAACAGCATGAAATCTGCAATTTAAATCAATTTCCAAAATTATGCAAACATACTCTAAGCAGCTTCAAAAGCAAAGCCCATACCATGGCCAGTACAGACAAGCATGTGCAACACAGTTCAGGAATGGGGAGTATGGTGTGGAGGGGAGAGAAAGGTTTTAGCCTAATTGTATATGGGTTTTTTAAAAAAAACCTCCTTGTAAAAGTTTCTTCCTTCTATAGCACAGCTGTCATTTGCCAGAGCAGATGGCAAGGACTCTATGTAATTTGGTCAGAATTCATTACATGCAATCAGGCCATCTGATAGCTACATAAAAGATTAAGGCAGTCATTTGAGCTAGCAGGTATCAGAGGTGGCTTGTGCTTGCTTTGTCTTAAAAATAAATAAAGAATAATCGGTTTTTGCTCATGCCACCCCTTATTGCCAAAGCAGTTTGCCTGCAAGCATCAGCATGCGTTATGCATTACACACATATGCAACTGGTGATATTACACTCAGAGAGTGTGCTTGAGGACCTATGTCCAGCCCAACAGAATGCCCCACGCCAAGCCTAGCCCTCCAGCTCACCCTACTTCCTAACACACTGATCAGCAAATGGGGAGGAAGAATACTTATTCACACACAGAGAGAGGAGAGAGAGGGAGAATCCATCTACAGTGTTGTGACAAACCCCTATAGTATATGAGGTAGCACAGTACTTACATAAATTCTGTCCTTACTGTATCGAACTTTTATGTTGTGTAAAAGTGTGGCTTCATTTAAATACATCAGTGAACCTACAATGGAAGCAGAGCAGTGGTTTGCATTATTGCATTATATTTATCTCTTACCTTTCTTCTTCTTGCAAAGGATCCAGCATAAATGCCATGTATATTCTTCCCAGTTTTAGTACCCAAGTTTTTTCTACATTCTCAAACCTAAATTAAGATTGCTACTGCAATACCACATGGGTGAAATTACCAATCTGGATTCACAGCGTAATCCTCAGATACCTAAACAAGGACCCTCCCTGCACATATCAGTCCTATGCATGCCACCACGATAGGGCTATCCAACACTAGCCATTCGCCTCAGGAACAGAATCCCTGGCTGGGCCAACAAAGCTTTGGTGGGCTGCAGCAGGAAGAGTGCAAAAAGAAACCTGCTCATGCAACTGAAATTAATCCAGGATGCTTACAAGAGAAGCTGAACATCCACACTGGTCCCTTTAGGGACAAAGCAAATGCAAGGTTCCATTTGAAACATACTGCACAAAGACGCATGTGACTTTCTGAATGGATGCAGTACTAGTAGTAGCCAAGTTTCAGGTCACCTCAGGGAAGCAACAGGAAGTGGCTAATTAGTCCTTTTAACCACCCAATATAACGCAGTTCATTAACTCAGTGCACACTGGTAAGTTCTGGAATGAAGAGCATTCTATCAACAGCTTATTTTGTCTACTTTGGAAGAATCAGAGATTTGATAAACAAAATAATTGTGGGTTTTTACCAACAGATTTAAAGTATTTCACTTACAGTTATCCTCCACATCCTTCTTGCTGTCTTCCTCTGCAGGAAATACTTGGTTGATTGCTGCAAGAAAGGTCTGTTACGGAAAAGAAAGAATGAAGGGTTTATCTACATGTTGAAGACATGTACTAGAAGTTTAACAGGGAAAATCTTTTTTTTCTTTTAATTGAAGAGGTCGTCATACAGGGTTACTTGGTCAGTTTTCCTTACAGGATTAATGCACCCACATACATGTTTCTTGCATGCTGGACACCATTTTCAAGAAGTCCAAGAAAGAAAAATAATTAGAACTCCTCTGCAATTATACTACTATGTCCATATTTAATCAGAAAATGTTACTCTATTAATGTTTATTCAGAATAAAGGCAACAAAAAGGAGAACATATATAATGGAACAAAATCACTAACAAAAACATTCACTCATTACTACAAATGTATCAAATCTTACTACAACTGTATTTAGCATCATCATAATCATTAGGAATGGCTCCACTCTCAGAAGTCAGGCCAATCAATTCAAAAGAAGCTAAATTCAAATATAGTCCAAGTCATTAGAATGGACATATGTTACCTGTTCCCAAAATTGTCACCCAAATAATCACATGAGTCTCTAACTGGGCAGGTGTTTGCAGCAGCTGCTTTTGCAATCTTTATCAAAAGCAAACAATATCCCAAGTGTCCCAATGCCAATGGGGATGTGTATCCACTCTGGAGTTTAGTTGGAACTTAAGGAGCTGTCCGTGGTTCTGACCTCACTCCTTGGCACTGGGGCCAGCGACCTCCACCACAGTGATGGCCACTGTGTGAGAAACTGAGTCCTGGCGCCCGTAGCAAAAGGGCATCGTGAAGCTGTGAGGGAGGCACTGGGGCTGCTGGCTAGCGAACAGTGTTCAGCTTCACCTGTTCTGTCAGAGTGGATCAAGAGACACTGTCAAACAAGGGCCTGGGCAGGCCACAACACAGCCCACTAGCACGAGTCCGCTGTGGTTCCTTCTTTTCTGCATTGCGACCAGCTTGTTCACCTGCTCCTGACCATGATCCACCCCCAGTGGGGGGAAAGAGTGGCAAGACCCCAAAGCAGTGGCCGCTTTTGGAGTTCCCTTCCTCAATTGCTGCAGGAAGGTGTGTACTATCAGAAGACTAATGTTGAGAGTTTGGTATGGGTACCATATATGCCCCAAGGTTGGAGGGGGGCACTTTAAACCAGTGTTTTCCACCTGTCATTCATACACCTGTTTTTGGAGATCCTTGGACAAAATGCTCAAAGTATGTATGTGTATATAATGTACATACCCAAACTAATTATGCCAACGTTCCTATTAATGCTTTGGCTTATGCTTAGCTAATCTTGGGGGTGGTGCAAATACTTACATCCAGAAGAAATTGATTCCTCATCTTACAATCACTTTATGGAAATCCTTTGCATCCTCTCAGTCTTGAGGGAGGTCTCTTCCATTGTTGTTGTTACATTGCAATTACATCCTGCCTTTTTTCCTCTTGTGAGGAACCGAAGGCAGCATGTGAATCCTCACAACAAGCGCCCTGTGAAGTACGTTGGGCTGAGAGCAAGTGCCTGGCCCAAAGTCACCCAGTACATATCATGGCTGTCCTCAGTCCAGTACTCCAACCACCACAGGGGCCTTCTCCTGAATTCTGTATTTCGTGATTCATTTAGCTATGTGTCCAAGCACTGAATTATCCCAATAGTTGTATCTGACACTTTATCATTTGTAGTACTGATTTACAGAGGGGCAGTCTGGAGTAACAGAGCCACTTCAAGGGATGACATGGGAAGGAGAGGGTTCCTCACCCCCACCACTGCATATGGCTAAATGTGAATCCAGCCCATTGATGAAAGGTGAAATTTAAAATCTGTGCTCATTGTGCAATTATCTTACCACTTCAGACTGAGTGTTGGCCTGATTTCAGTTTGGCATTTAAAGATTTAAGAATCTTTAAAGTCAAAATTAACTTCTAATAGCAGTGTATAAAAAGATTCTCATGGGGATCCTTTGGACTCAGTTTGTTCTTATGCTAGATTTTCAAAACAGATCTGACTCTTGGATTTCCAATGTTTTGCTACTTTCTCTCACAGATTTTTGTCCACAATAGCCCAGCTCACGTGAGTGGCAAGCAGTCCACATACTGAAGCAACTTGCCAGTCATATGCCAAGGGATTTGCATGATCACTCTCCATCACATTGCTTGTGTCAAGCAAACCTGGCCAGGATGGTTTGTCACCATGGGTAACAAGTCATCTACACACATACAGCAGCCCACAAATTCTGCATGGTTTGGAAGCCACAGCAACAAGTACTACCAAGGCTAATTATGCAAAACACCTAGCATGTGACTGGCAAACACACAGCATAGTGAACAAGCCATTCTGGTTTATTAACAGCCTGCTGATGAGAACCCAGACAATATAAACACTGAGCATTTGGAATAGCTTATTAAAGGGTATTACTCATCCAAATCAATTCACTCAAATAACATGCAACTATTTTGTATAATAAAAAGGTAATCAACTGGGGATTGCTAAGCTAGACTCTCATCTGTTTTATCACCCTATTAGAAGCAAGGTGTTGAACAATTCTTCACACTCTATTTAGTTGTTCTGATATTTCAACCATCAGGGTTTGAAAAAGCAAGGGGCTATTTTGGAAGTACGCCCATTTTAACTGAAGTAATTCTTCCTATCCAAGAGATACCTAGGTCTTTCCATACTATAAAATCTTTCAAATTTTATTTTTAAAAAGTGAATTACAGTAAAGATAGATTATGTGATCAATATTAGGAGAATATATCCAAATGTTCAACTGACATTGACTGACAATGGCAGTCTAACATTTGTCTATTAGGTGTATCTTATTCATCCAAATAAATGCTGGTACAATTAGTTAATTTTGCATCCCCAAACTTCCCCTATCATTTGGATCTTGTGCTTCAGCTTCTGAGAAGAGTCCATTGGGTCAGTTTGAGCTACCATCTGCCACATGCATGCAAAAGATGCTCTAGACAGTTGGTGACCATAAGCAACGCATCAGGGAGGGTGCAGGAGACAGAGGAGAGGCAAAGATGTTAAAGTCTCACTATATAAGTACAAGTCTGGTAACCCAATGCTGGGTGTCATCCATTGATTTCAATAGGCTTGCTGTACATTCTTCATTAGTAACTTAAGTTTCATTGCTTTCAGTAGGTTTATGCTACATATGACCAAATAAATTAAGCCAAATGTTATTTCACAATTGCCTTTGTTCCTGATTTTTACACCATTTATATTCTGACTAGTTCAAATAGCTATACAAAGGGTCAGCACACAATTTTGCTACTTTTGTCAATCTCCAATAGTTAAGGGCACAATAAGAATGCAGACCACAGAATCCAGGAATGCATGGGAAGGACAACCAGAGAGAAACGCCAAACTATGACCCTGGATCCAAAGCTCTGTATTTCCCATTCTTCCTATGGAATCACTGCAAGTACCGAGCATTCAGCTTCTCAGGGAGAAGACAGTAAGTAGTTTCTGTGCATGCAGTTCCCTGCAAACATGGTGAAATCACCAAAATGACGCCACATTCTGGAAAGTGAGAGCAGCACAATGCAAGCATTTTGATAGCACCACCATATGTCTGAGATTAAAAACCTTAATGAGGATCTGTTTTATCCAGAAAAAAAGCAGACTGGGAGGAGGCCAAATAATTATCTGGACAGCCAATCCAGATCCTTTGGTCTACTTTCCCACACCAACCCTAGATTAGATGACTATTGATTTTAGGTTGAACTTGGAATACGTCTACATGCCATATGCCCAACTCAGTGAAATACAGCTGCTTTGCTTTTAAAAATAAAACTGACCAAATGGGTTTATATCAGAGGACACCATGTTATCCATTACAAAAATGATATACAGACAAATCTACTCTGGAAACTCTTGGGTTTTTTCATCTGTTAGGTCCATCTATATATATCCAACTTTCCTCTAAAGTCACATCCATGATGCCTCTTCTCTCCTTGTTGTTGTGAGGCAGAGGTTCAATGTAATATCCAGTCTTAGGACACGCAATGCGAAGTAGCTGCACTTCAGTGGCATTACAATGGAGAGGACATAAGCCCAACTCTACTTTTCAGTCTGTCCAAGTTCAGGGCACCTCAGGGACAGCCCTTTGCCCAAGTCTTATCACAGAACTGCAGCTTCCTTTTAAGGAAAAACCTTATGCCAGTCCATTTTAAAGAGCTAATCTGTTACCACTTAGTTTTCATGAACGAAAAGGGCACTTGGATTTAACATAAAAGGTAATCATATTATTGCTAATGTTACTTTGTACTGTATCTCCCATCAGTCCCTGCTGGTATGACCAATGTTCAAGTAGCACGGGGAAAGATTCTCTCTGAAGGACAGTAGACTGCCTCCCCCAGGACATCGCCTTCTTGCATTCAAAGAATTGCATTTGAATGAATCCTTACAGTCACAGGGCAAGGTGTTGTTGCTCTTTGCCATCAAGGCATCTCCAACTAATGGCCACCCTATGAATGGAAGTTCTCCAAAATGTCCTATCTGTGACAGACCTGCTCATCTGGTATAAATTCAAATTTGTGGCTTCCTGAAGATCATTAAGGTAGGGGCAACCATTTCTTTTTCTATACAATTGACCTATAAAGGAAATGCAAACAACGGCATGTCCCTCTCCTCCCTATACAAAGATATGTAAAGACCTATGAAAGACCAACAGAAGAACATACTATCTGACCAGGATAAAGTAAAGAATGGAAGCAATATACAGAACAACTTCATGGAAAAGTATGATAACTCCTTCAAAGAGGAATCCTATGATTCAAAGACAACCTACAATATCAGAAAGTGAAGTGAAAGCTACTTACAATGGCCAAGTCATCAATTCAAAGGGAGGTGGTAGCCAAGAAATTGGAAGATGACAGACTTGGTATGATAGCAATGAAGGAACTAGAAGAGATCAACCACACTATTCTATTCCAAATCACTATGTCTAGGCATGAAATCTGGACAATGAAGAAGTGAAGGGGAAGAAAAATGACATGTTTTAAGACAGTACCGGAGGTGTTTTGCAAATACCCTGGGCTGGCAGAAAGCCAAACAAGTGAGATCAAGCAAGACCTTCCCTGGAAACAAGTATGACAAAACTGACACTGTTGTACTTCAGGCACACCATGAGAAGGGACAATTCTCTGGATAAGCAGCAGGCTAGGGAAAGTTGAATGCAGAAGAGGAATATAAGATGGATCCATTCCATAAAGGAAGCCAGAGCCCTGAGTTTGCCAGAACTGAGCAGGGCTGTCAAGGAGGGGACATGCTGGAGGACATTCATGTTCATAGGTTGGCCCCTAAGTGGAAGATGATGTAGTGCCACAGAACAACAACTCATTGAGTCTGAATGTTTTTTTCAGGCAGGCAGAGAGCAAAAACATCTGTTACCTTACAGAAATGACTTGCTGATAGATAGCTTCCCTTATACAAACTCCACCAACCTGTCCCATAACAGAGATAAGTGTTTTCGCTCATTTTTGGCTGTCCCAAAAGAATTAAATCTTTGTTCCACTAATGGTGAATGCCGACAGGCATTGAAAGGGCATGAAGAAGTAGGCAGAGGCATAAGCACCCAGTTAGAGTCTGCCAACTGATTATTTCAATCAGGAAGGGGAAAAGTTCAATTTAAATTACTGATTTGCATCAAGTTTATCATCAAACTTTTTCATACATTCCCAGGACAGTTTTATCCACCTTGCTAAATGCGTCTTCTGTCTAAATTAACTCTTCTGCCTTAGTTAGCCAGCTTCCACCACCACATAAATACAAAAATCCTATCCAGTCTGTCTTCACTTAGTGTCAGAAACAGAAACTGCACACCTAGAACTTTCCAGAATTCACAGCTCGGAATTAGCTTGGCCGGAGCCATTTTTATGGGATGAAAAAATGAGTGCCTATCCTTGGGAGGTGATTCAATGTGTGAGGGAGATTAATTCATCTTATGGGTCTGTATACATAGGATTAGCTTGTTTACTTACATATACTGAGAAATAAAATACTAAATTTCACCTATCTTAAAAGGTTTTTTTTAATCCAATTTATTAGATGTTAAACGCTGAACTGTAATTACAGTTATTCATCCACCCAGATTTGGACAGGGGTAAGTAACTTGGGGCTTCTCCAGTGCTTTGGAATACAACTCCCATGTGCCATAGCCATCTTGGGCAGTGGGGTCCAGGACTGTGGGAATTATAGTCCAAATCATGTGGATGGCACCAGGTTGCTTATACCTGAGTTAGAGGATTCAACCAATATTTGACTGCAGATGTTTTGAACAATAAAAGAGTTCATAATATTTTGTTTCTGGCTGTTGCTATTTCTGCTCACCAGCTGAGTAGAAATATACCAAATATACAAATGTATACTGTAAGCCAAATATACATTTATACTGTGTTGGAAAAGTCTGTCAGCACTCTTCCAAGATGGGTGTAGGTTTTATAAAAACATATCAGTACAAAAGGAAACTACCTCTGAGAATGCCGAGATAAAGCAATGTTAAATTACTGCACAGTTAAGACAGTCCCAGCATACCAAGACCCTCTTCTCTATTGCATCCTTAGTTTTCTGTATGCCATCAACAATTTGTCAAATGCTGTCTCGCCATACCATCTCCTGGAAGCCTAAATTTACCCAGAAAGAAGCTAAATGCGTTTACCACACTCTGAGTTCTCTCTTCCTCGCAGAAGGGAAAGGGAAGCATCATTAGACCTGGTTTTACACTATTCCTGGGGGAAAAAATCCTGTAACTTCACCAGACCAGACTTCTTCCTTATATACCATGCTCCCCCAAAATAGGGAAGCCTGCAACTAAACCTCTTGACCTACGAACTAGTAATTTCCTCTGTTCCTATAGGTAAAGAAATCTTTGCATTAGTTCAGAACAATGCTTTTACTTTAGGCTCTTCCACACACATTCCAAAATGCATGAAGATAAGGAAAAAATAACAGAGGGTTTGAGGCAGGAAGAGAGGAATTCCTCTTCCCTTTTGTTATGGGATGCAGCTAAAAAAGCTAAAACCCACAAAGCTAAAAAGTAGCATTCCAAAACTTGAACAAGATTTGCCAAACCTGTTGCCAAGCATAAGACTGCAATGGTTTACTGCTTCCAACTAGCTGTTGGCCAAACTACACACACACAATGTCTGCTGAAAATGGCATTTTGCTCCCACCACACTGGCCAGCACAAATGATGCAGAGTGGAAAACAAAGCTGTGGCATCATGATATGAAGACAGTTGTCCTAGGCATTGTGGCAGCAGCAACCACAAATTTATAGTCTGATCTGGCCTCAGTTCTTCTCAAAACTAAACCTCTCCTGCTCCCAGAAGCACACTCAGCATAAATGGGTATAAAAATGAGAGATTTTCTGGGTATTTTTGCAGGAGCAATATGCCAGACAAATAACAATTTCACAGCACAATAGCCCTTATGATTCACATTCAATGTACTGTGACAGACTTGAAATCCTGTTTAATAGATCCATCTTCATTTTCCAACACTGAATGTTATAATATGAACATAAATGACAACCATGTAAAATGCATCATCCTTTTGGTTTCCTGTGGCCATACTGCATCTGAAAGATAATTAGACGCATATAAATACTGCTAAAACATTTCCAAATGAGCCTCTTTACACACATTGTTCACAATCCAACACACTATGAAGCATTAATGTTGCTTCAATATGCTGGATTATGTCCACTGTTGTTCATAGCATAGAGATACTTCTCAAGTTTCTTTAAAAAGTCACCGCAGTGACTTCATTACATGTAATTTGAAGTTAGTCGGCAATGGGTTGGATTCCCTGTGAATTTGTGACCTCATGGTAGTGTATTTTGAAAATATTAGTGCTACAAGAGTGCTATCCTGGAAAACTCACGTTCTGGTTCACTTGGGAAGCTTCACTGGATATAGATCTTTAGATCATCACCCACTGTGAGCACAAGATGATGAAAGAGCTTGAGGAGTAAGCAGCAGTCCACATTTGTTTGCCTCACTTGAGTACAGAACACCTGAACAGAGCTAGTGTTGTTCCTGAGAAACTGGGAATTGCCTGAAACAAATCCAGTTCCCCACATCCAAGGGATAAATGAAAAAGGAAAAATAGCAGCTGTTATATATACTGTGGCACTAAATTTTGGTTTGAAAGGTCACAAGAAAGTACTGTTTGGTCCTGAGAGGTTGTTTCCTTCCAACAGCAGCCCACAGGAAAGCACGGAAAACCACATTTGCAACCAACTGGAGTTTCAGAAGCAGTCTGCAATGTGTCATGCCATCTACTGACTCAAGTTAAGTGTGGCAATGAATATTCACAACACTTTGCTTAGGCTGAAGTGCCTTCCTGGACCACAGCCACAGTTCAGAGCACATTGTGCGTGCCTACCCAAGTAAATAAGGCCCATTTGGAGTTCGGGAAGACTTAATGAAAGTTCCAACCATAGGGATCAAGTCAAAAGCTCCATATAATGTTCTGGACTCCTCAACCAATGGGATGTTTTGAGATGCAGGGACTTCTAGCACTACAGTGCAGCAATCCTGCCCTTCCTCCTTTCATACATTGTTTCCAGTAAGAAAAAAGATGGAAGCAGCAAGGGGAAACATGGGAGGGTTACAAGTGGGCATTGTCACTGTATGGATATTCCATGAAATTCCATGAAAGAGGCAGGGCAACCACACAATAAAAGCTTTGACAAGAAGCACTGTCACACATAGCGCGTACATTTTTCCTTCCAGTAAAGCGAGTTCTTAGAAGTCACATTTCGTAGACACTTACCTTGCCTTTTTGAGTAACAGGTTCAATAGTTAAGCTGTCTGGTCCAATGTCAACAATCACTCCCATCTGAAACCCATCTGTTGGATGTGGAGCCCACACAGGCTTCCCGTCTTCCATTTTGAGGAACTATTTCCTAGGGAGAGAAGAAAACCTGTAGGTAAGACTGTTGTGCATTTCTTCATTCAAGTTTAGCTTGAATATCTATTTCAAATATTGGGAGGGAAGATATGTCATGCTACAAAAGAACACAGACACTACCTCTTTACCAGGCAACAACTTTTCATCACAACAATCAAGTGTAACAGATGGCATATGTTTGTATAATTGCTCATTATTTATTACCAAGAATGGAAAGATATTGGGGTGCCCAAAACAAGCCAAACCGGATGACTTGCAAAGCCACACGATGGCATGAAGCGGTGACTGGCATAGCAGCATTATTTGGCAATGTGTGTTCAAAGGTGGTGCATTTACAAGATCTTTATAACCCTGCAAGGAACCCAAGGAAGCGAACATCAGCGGCTTCTCTATTTTATCCTCACAACCGGCTTGTGAGATAGGTTAGGCTGGAGTCCATGACTAGCCCAAAGTCACCCAGAGTGCTTCATGGCCACGTGGGGCCCGGAACCTGGTTCCCTCAAGTCCAAGGCTAACCGTCTACCTACTGTGCCACCCTGGCTCTCCATAAATCACCACCTGCTGACACACTTGCTAGGAGGCCATTCACTGATTGAAAGCACGAACTACAAGAGTCTCTCTTCCAGCCAAGCCAGTACCTGGCAGGATTTGACAGAGGAATGTAATACGTATTCATAAGATGGAACTATCATGCACTCATTTTAGTCTGCCAAGGCTCAAAACATGCAAAACAATGAGTTACAATGAAGTTAAGAATTATTAACAGACTCCACAGCATTTCTCGGGGCCTGAGTATGCACTATGGCTTGCCGGGTCCAAAAAGGGACTGAAGGCCCTTGTAATCTGTGGAACTTTCAGTCTTCTTGGTGGAAAATTCAACACAGGGCAGGAAATCAGTATAAGTAATCCATATTTTCTGGAAAATAATAATTGATTTTTCATACTACAAGGAATAATCTGTCTTCCATTTAACAGCATATTACTTCCAACATATTTTTATACTTCACTTCTTGCTTATTTCAGTTACAAGCAAAGACAACAGACTGGGAAGCAAAGACAACACTTTTTTTGGTTTTCAGGCAGAGACCCAGTATATGAAATGAAGTCCAACAGCTCAGTACTAGAGGGAGCCACCAAAAGCTGGTTGCCCAGGGATGGGTATCCCTGGATTCTCTGGAGGTGTAGATGGATGTAAATCTTGCAGTAACAGGCTCCACACAGGCACAGAGCATGTCTGTGTGTGCGATGCACAGAGAGCATGAAGAGGGGGCCCTGCTTCCCCACTCATCACACACTGGGGGACATTTTTAAGCAGTTTTGTTTTAGGACCTGTTCCATTAAATAAAAAGGAACGTTGGGTTTGGCACTAGAGATTTTTGATACAGTCTGAAAGCCTACAGGTAAAGTCTCATGTCTGAGGAGAAAGCAAGCTCAGGCAATGGATCTCTTCCCCTTGCATCTCCAGTTGGCCACAAAACCTCTTCAGAGAGCAAGAGAAGCTAAAAGGTATTGCAAAATGGCTCTTCCTAGGCTTCAGTCGGAGTGAGGACAGGGAACTGCCAATATGGGAACCCTTGCATGGGTGTTAGATGGTCCCTTGGCCTGACTTCGGCTCATTTCCCACTATGTGCTCTCCAGATGTACTAGACCACAACACCCAGCATTCTCTAGCCACTACGTCGGAATGGAGATGCTGGGAATTGTAGTTGAGCATCTGGAGAGCACCCTGTTGGGGAAGACTATATTAAGGATTGTAATCAGGGAGTTTCTCTTATTCCCTTAGCAAATTTATTGCTGTATCCATTCTTCCTTGCTGTTCCCTATATATTATGCACTTTTATTACAAAGTAAAATTTCATGCTTTAAAAGGCACAGTATGCCAAGAGAGAACTAGTAAATACCATCAGTACTTTCCATTGAATTGCTTTTCCAATGCCTTCATTGAGTTCAAAAGCCATTTCGACTGAGGTTTCGTGGGAACAGCTGCAATATGGGAAGCGGCCAAATACAATTCTAATCCATACACAGCTGCTCTGCATATGCATAACCTATGTGAGGAGCTTGCCACAAAGTAATGAATTTCCACATCTGGAAAACCTCACACATTTGGTTCCAAAAATGCACTGGTGAGAGTGCAAGCATGCCAACAACTGTACGTATTTCCAGAAAGGCATGACACATCTGCACAAACCACGGAATGTGGCTTTTGCACATAGCTTAGGAGGACCCATGCACTGAATGGCCAATTGCCATTTTTGCACTAGCCAACTGACACTGTGCGCACGTCCATGTGAAGGAGCACAATCAGTGATACAGTCTCAATTTAACATACATTAACTACACTGCACATGAAATTATTTTTGGATCTTGCACATCCTAGCAGACAGCTGATTCTTCTGGTGATTATATCCAGATGTACCCAATATGGCTTTTTCTCATTCACAAGACAAAAAGCTCAGTGGTATTGATTTTATAAAAACAAAAAAACAAAAAACAGCCACAACTGCACATAATGCTAATCCAGAATTTAGTGTGATGCTCTTGTGCAGAAAGATGCTCCCAACTCCCATACCATGTGCTTCAGAGGAGAAATGAGTAAAAGATTCATATGGCACCTGTGTTGTGGATCTTGAAGGGACTCTTGGCAGCCCTTCTGGTTCCATTATTCCTCTCCTGCTCAAACTCCAGTCTTACAATTACTGATGTCAAATCACATTACAAAGAGTGAGAGGGGTTGCTCACAGCTCCCATGCTGCAAAGTTAAGATTAAGTTGGTCCTGGAAACAAGATGCTTTGAACTAACCTTGAAGATGGGAGGGGAACAAGATGGCCAACACAGCCATGTCAAACTGGGCACGTCTGTGTAAGACCCTCAGCTGCATTCATGAAACCACTGGCTGATTATTGTAACTGAATCAGTAATATGGTGACTTAGTCTTGCTCGATTACAAGCAAGTGTAAAAATCAGCTCTCCCAACCTTCTGAAAAGGCTGCCATTCCAAGCATCAATCTTTCAGTCTGAGATGTGGCAGATGGCTCATGGGGTGGCTTCCTTGGTGGCACCATCCCAAGCTTTGGAACACTCTCCCCAAATAATCTTGCTTGCGTCTCATACTGTTTTTCTAGCGCCAGGCAAAACACCCTGATACTGTCTTTGAAGCAAAGACATAAGTCCAAAAAATACAATGAAGATCAACTGTGCTCCCAAATCTGAAGACCCCATTAGGTGAGCTGGTCAATTACATATACTAGTTTGAACTCTGGTAATTCAGCTTATCACATTTGATAACCTAGTCTAATTGATGTAATGGAGCATGTTCCTTATGGAAAATGAAGCCAGACTCCACAATGTCCTTTTAATTACAAGCAGTAATTTATCAAGTTCTTTTTTGCTCCTTAAATCGTTGAGCTGGTGCAGAGGTGAAATAAGCATTCTGATGTTTATCACTTATCAGAGTCAGGCATGGGAAGCAGAAGAGAGTGTCTGAGTTTTAAAACAGCAATTATTTTGTATATTAATTATTTACACCTTCTTGGTAAGAAGAATGGAGGGAAGGCCACAGTTAATGAAATAAGAACTAATGAACTACACTTGATATTAGGTATTGCTTTTCCAACCATCAATCACAAAACCATTCAACAGGAATGCAAGTGAAATCATCTGTTTCAAGGCCACTAATCTAACATAAGGCAAGAATCCAATCTCCTGCATAGGTAAAAAGAAAAAGTATTCTGGATCGGAAGTCCAGTCTATACATTTATTCATACATGCATAGGGGATTGCAACGGGAGTTCTGAACAAGCATACAGGGAGAACTGAGGAAGGACAGGTACTGAAAGCATGACCTTGATCTGCACATGACCAGGGAACTAAAGTGGCTGGCCACATACCTTGGGCAGGTTAGAAGAACATGCCACAGGTGGGCACAGGAAACTAGAATGCAGGGTCATCCCATGAAGCTGATTGGTGGCAGATTCGGGCAAGATAAAGTACTTCTTCACGCAGCATAAAATTGAACTGCAGAACTCAATTTCACAAGATGCAGCTAGAGCCACTACTTTGGTTTCACAGAGGAGAAGGCTATCAGTGGCTCCAAGAACGGGTGAATACATGGCACCCCCAGAATCAAAGGTGGAATGTCTATGCATACCAGTTTCTGGGGCACATGGACGGGAAAGCATGTGTTGCATTCATGTCCTGTTTACATGAACAGAATGCTGGACTAGGTGGACCCTTGGTCTGATCCGGCAGGCTGGTTCTTATATTTTTATGATAGCTTGCTATGCAGCTGACTACACTGTGCCAGAACTGGTCCCCTTTTCTACAGGTCATCTAAGGTGCCATTGTATGGATCCATTTTATACCTAGATGCAAGTATATGAATAATTCGTAAGGAAATCACACAAGTCCTCCCCATGAGTGGACTGTCCCTGAAGCTTCTCCTGAGGGATTCTTCAATTTCCATTGCAGTGGGAAAAAAAAAACATTCTTTAAACGGGCATGTTCTAGGGGCCTGTATTTCTCCACCTTTCTAAAAATCCTATTAACCAACCACAAGGTGGTGCTGTAATAGAGCTGAAGCACAGTGGATTCTTGTCCTATCATATTGCCTTTGTTCCAAGTTTGTCACAATTTAGAATAGAATACCAGATTCTCCTTGCTCTAAAAATAACAATTAAAGGCTAAAACATGGGAAAAGCTCTGGAAGCCAACAACGTCACCAAGGGATAGTGAGTACAAAAGTCCTGAGAAAATCATATGGGGGTTTTTCTCCAGGGCTTAAAAGCAAAACATCCTTGTAAACGTCACCAAACTATCATTTGTTTCATACTAAAAGAATAAACTTAGAATTCAAAGGTCATTCTAGGCACTGAACAGGTACAATTCAGATACGTCAAGGAAAGGCTGATATGCTTTATTACTCTTCTTCCTTGTATACAACACAAATCAAAGCTTGTGCTTTTGATTGACCACAGTTTCCCACTAAGTACCATAGTGGGGGAGCTGCCTTTTTGTTTTTCCACTAGTGGGGTTAAACTAGCTTGATCCCCTGGTTAAATATTTCTAATTTGTTTATTTAATACATTTCTTAAAGTTAGAACAAACAACAGCATTTCCATCAAGTTTCAACCTTAAGTGAAAGCAGAAGCTTTGATGTCGCTCAGCAGGAGAGCACAAGGAAGGAAAGGCAACACATCAGTCCAAGGCTCATGACGGGCCTTTCAGAGCATTTGAACTAAGCCACCAATGGGACAAACTGCAGTGGGAGAACCCGGCACACAGGTTGAGCGTGTTGTGAAGTAATGCATCTCTCACGGTAAAAGCACAACAACAAAGCATAGAATAAACTCATAGATCAGCTAGCAAGCTTTCCTTGCTAGCTGTCAAAATACCAGGAGCTGCTGCTGCTTCAACATAGGAGTGTATTTAGAAAAAACCACCCACCACAAGCATGCACAAAGAGGCTGAACTGGCTTATTCCAGAATTCCACCATCCCATTCTGTGTGGCATATTCCTAAGTCTGAAACACTGAATTTTACTGAACTATGCACTAGCATTGGCCCCTGTCCTCTCTCAAACAAGTGAGAAAGGAATATATCAAATCCTTGCTCTTAGCCTGGAATATAAGCTTTCAGTCCGTAAAAGGCATGAACTGTGATGTCACATAAGCATAGTCAGTTTGGGCTATTGAAACCAACATTCACACAAACTAAGGAGTTCAAACACGAGCACATTGTTCAGAAGTAAACGTTTGTACATTCATAATGCAAAGCAAGTTTAATTTATGTTAACTTGGAAGCCTTCGGCTGCATTCCAAGAAGTTCAAACACCCGATTAGCCTGGTCATGTGTGCTCAAGCAACATAAAGCAAATCCTTTTTAACAACATCTGTATTCAGTTAGACTTGGCTGGTGGCCACATTTATTTCTTTATTTAGAAATGTAAATGAACTGATAGAAGTCATCTTTTCTTACCAATATTTTGAAGCCGTTTTTACTTTGGGCTCCAGTTGCTATCGTGACTCTAGACATGCAGGAGTTACAGTAGGTAGAGGGTCGCTGCCAAAGTCAAGAGGGCACCTCGTATTCAAGCGGCTCCTACGATTTGCTATAATATTCAGGCATACAGCTGTATGTATAATCATAGCTCTCTGAAATACTGAAAAACATACTGGGTCTTAAGAAATCACCACTTTCACAGTCCTCTCATTTATTCTGAACATTTGAGAACAGCATTCATCTCAAACCACCACCAAAACCAAAGGAACCTTGTACTAGGGAGGCACGTTGCCAGATGCTTAAGTGGGTTACACTGAACAACTCCCAGACATTTAACTTGTATAATCTTTCAACTGAGTCTACAGGAACAGGTCAGTTGGCCAAGGATGTGGCTATTGCTTAAATTTCAGTTCCCACATGGGATCTTTAGATCTTGAATTCATTTGTTTCCTCAAGGGACAGACTATTTCTTTGTCACCACATTTGTGATCAACATCTGAGTCATCAACTACTAGACTGCAACCAGGCTGTCTGCATTGGTTTCTTTAGTTTATTTTAATCTGAAATAAGGATATTTTTGTTTGTTCTTCTCAGACCAGCTTTACACAATCTAGGACAGATGGTAGCTCCTTAACATTAGGCACTAATAGCCAAGTTAAGAGGAAGTGGAATCATCCAGTTTCTATAGGCCTAAACATCGGGCAATCAGTGTTAATGTGAACACACCTGACTGCAGTTCATGTCCAGAGCAGGTGTCTCTTCCTCTCTAGCAGACTCAGATGAAACTTGAGAAGCATCTCTCTTTTATTCATACTTAACATGTTAGAGAACTGTAATTAAGATAGCTTTCTCCCAATATGCAAGAAGCAGCTGCCCATGTAAGAAGTTGAATCCAACTGGAACTTCCTTGCCTTCTCTCCCTTTCCAAAATGCTTCTGACTCCACAGCAGTGTGGCTCTTGACGCTTGAGGACTGGATAGCAGGAACGCTGGAGCCTTCTTAACCGGTCCGCTTTCTTTGCCTGTCATTTCCTGACTGGAGCAAAAAATTATATTGCCTCTCTGACGGCTCGAAAATGTCTCCCTCCTTCTCCAAGGTGGGCTTGTTCTCATACTCCACCCGAGCACCTCCACTATTTGATTGTGTTTACATTTGTTTATTAGATCTTCACTGGGTAACCTCGAAGCTCCCTGAGCATCTGCCTACCTTTGCCATTCACCCTCTTCCTCAAAATCAGACAAAGCCAAGCCAACTATACTGCACCAGAACTGGTCCTCCTCTCCACAGTTCATCTGATGCCATTGTATGGATGCCTTTTATACCTAGCCACAAGTATATGACTCATTCAAGAGGAACTCACATGTCCCTCTGATCAGCTACTTAGCACTGAAGAGCCATTAGCTCTAAACAGCCTTTCTGGAACATGTGTCAACTAGTCAAGCTCCTTTGACCTTCCTGTTAATTACAGGAGTGTATCATAGCATCCTCCTTTGGCAATGAATTCCACAGGTAATTGCATGTTATGTAAGTATACCTTTTCATTTGCTTTAACCTCATTTCTTTTTAGTATAAGAGGAAAAACAAGTCACCATTTAAGCAAAACAGGATTCTTTTGCTATTCTGCTGGAAGGTAACTTGCTTCTTATGTGAAAACATTGATTTTACTATGTCCAGAGGTCAAAAAAATTAGACAGCAATACATTTGGCACCAGAGAATTGCGTTTGGGAGGAAAAGCAGCCCTCAAAATCCTATCCAATGATTTACTTCTATGGGCTTCTCCACTGCACCCTATCTGCCTTTAGCTAGATTTGACAAAATCAGACACTACTGTAGCTCATCTATACATAGAATATTTTTCTCCTATTCTCATTTACATTTCAGTTCATTTTTTGAGCCACATTTAATACAATTCAGTGTTGCCCATTACTACACTATCCATTCCTTTATAACTTTGAAAAGTATTTTGCTTCATTTTGAAATAAGTTGCCCCAGATAAGCAACACCGTTGCAAGTGGCAAATGAATTTCTGCTGTCCAAAGTCTGCAGTTTTAAAATCATTTATTGAAATAGTGCAGAAAAAGTTCAACTTATTTTACAGCTGAGTCCTGCCATTGGCTGGCTTACTAAATGCTCTTTGAAGAGCAGGGAAAATATCAAGGACTTTTCAGAGAGATTTCCTTCACATTTCTTCTTTGAGATAAGCACCAGCACGAGAAGTACACTTATGAACTTTAAATTCTTTGAAAACCAACATCATGTTCATATGTGCAGTAAAGATCTGGCATATTAGATAAATATTGATTGTAATTTATTTTAATAGTATATCCCACTTTTTTCCCCAGAGAGAAACAAAAGTGACCGTTTGACATATATTCACTGCAACTTCTTCTTCCAAAAATATCCATTAAAAGCATTTCTTCCAGTCATCTTTGCAAACTACTCCTTTACATTTTAAGTTAACCAGAACAAAGGAATGAGTTATAGTTCTATTAATCTTCCCACACTTGACTACATTCTTTCATTGAGTGAAATGAAGCTACAAATCTCCCCAACAGTGAAATCATGCCTGAATATTGCCCCTGGAAATACACATTTTGTCATATCCTTTGTTGAGGCTAGAAACAGTAATGTTTTTATGTTTCTAGCATAATAGTAATTAATGAAACAGTAATGTCAAGTGGAGGCTTTTCCATGCAAACCTTGGCACATACAGCCTCTTAAATTGCTACCTTTACCATTCAAACATCTGTGATAAAACTTTAAAACCAATGCTGTACTTTATCCAATGCACATCTCCCCCACCCTCCCACCATAGTGTATTAGTGGCTACCAGCCATCCCCAGGCTCAGCAAGAACCCAGCTGGTTCCCCCCCCCCCATACTTAGCAGGTCCCCCAAGCAAAAGCGGTCATTAATCTGCAAATGCTAGATTCTGCTAAAAATAAACAGATCCCTATTACTCTAGTTCAGCTTTCATAAGCTTGCCAACACCTCCTCCAGCTGGAAAATACCTCCCAGTTTGGTGCCATCCTTCAAGTCTCACAATCTCACCACCAGCAAATTTACTACTACTTCTCATCCATTGTTACTTGCGAAAATACTGAATAGATACAAGAAAGGATTATCCCCGGGAAATCTACAAGTCACTTCCACTTAGATTGTTCCTGTTAGGCACTTCCTGTTCCTGTTAGGTATGCTGGGGTACCATGCACTAGACCCTCACAACTGAACACAAATTAGCCCACAGGCAACAATGCCATGTCAATACTTATAGTGGAGAGCTGCAAGTGTGCACTTGTGAAAGATGGCCAAGAAATAATGAAAAATTATAACCCTACCTGTGTACTTCTGAAGTGCTCCCCCCCAAAAAAAAATATCAAGTGACAGTCTTTCCAAATGACATTTTAGCATCAGTAGAAGGGCAATCAATGGCAAGTTTGCAAATCTGAGCAGCACAAACTTTTTGCTCCCCCCTCCACCCTTTTAACACACAATAGAATATTGACCTATTGTGGACAACACAACTCTAAAACAAGCCATAGTTTCTCAAGGAGGCTTGCTCATAAAAAGCCAGCCACCCTGCAGATCTCATGCCAGGTTTGGATGACACAACAGCTCACCATGGGTGGGTGCCTGTGGTAGGTGGTGCTGCCATGCAAATGAAGTCCAGGTGATGGTTTCACCATATTCTTAAGGAACATGTCCAACTCCCCTGGGTGTATTAAGAGGCAGGATTTGACATACATGTTGTGTCCCTCTGAAGGCAAGTTTGCCTGTGTCCAACCCATTCCAATGGCAGCCAGAGGAGGGAATCCTTTTTTTACAAAATGTTTTGGTAAGGAGAAGCTTGCACCAAGGATGCTGGTCCCTATGGAAAAAAATGCAAACGACCTCAATATCCTGTGTAGTCACTGCTGACAAGAGAAAAAGGTGGGCTGGCTTATGTTGAACTAGGACCTTCTAAGCAGAATAGGTTGAAGAATCTGAACAGCACAAGTGAGAAGTTCTAACATACGAATATCTTTAATCTACTGTGTATAGCCTTTAGTTTAGTTTTTTTTGTGGGGGGGGAGTTGCACATAAGGTACCACTTTATTTTAAAGTAAACTAGATTAAAAGTCTCAATGGGTAGATGTTCCACATATTTAAGGGTCCTAAACAGGGCCCAGATTAGTTCATGAGCTAATGCTCCCAACTGCAGCCAATAAGTCAGAAATGGGTATAGATGCAACCAGGACAGACAACAAGCACCTTGTCCAGGACCCCTTCAAACCTTCAACTAGAGCTCAGTAAGGTCTCTGGCACCCAAGTGTTATAATCTTCCCACCTCCTTCTCCATCAAAATGAGAAACACCACACTACAGGGCCTATAGCTGTTTTAAAGTGGATAAGAGATTGTTAATGAACTGAATTGCAGCATTAAAGGCAGCTTTTGTATATTTAGAATTCTCTCCACATGCCCACACTTTGCAGACAGCCTGTTTCCATGAAGATTCAGCACAGAAGGGAAAAGATCTACTAGCTGGATCTTTCTGTGCCAGCCTCTCTCACCTTGGTGCTCCCTTCAGATATGTTACTACAGTTTCTATCATCCTAAGCCAACAAGGAGAGCCAGGCTGGGATAATTCTGTTCTATGCAGGACGATTTAAGGATCAGTTCTGTGCACAGGAAACTGCTGGCTTCAAAAGGCTGACTGTGACGGATCACAGAAGGGAATATGGAAGCTTTCCATAACACTGCTTATGCAATTCACTGACATATATGCAGCATTGTAAACATATGCACCAATCAAGTTTCTTGAGCTGAATTAGTATTAGCAAAATAATTAGAGGCATAAAGACATCAGAAAGTTTACCATGCTGCTTTCCTGGCAAGCGCAATCATGTGGCCTTCAGAGAACAGCTTACAGGAAAGAGGTTGCATCACCTTCATTTCTAAGTGATGAAGGTGACTGTCCGATCTTACTTTGTGTGTGCTTAGACTTAGGCCCAGTTTGAACATAACGCTAATTCATGGTTTGTTGCCTTATCCCAGACTTGTCTGGAAGACCACTGAACTAACCATGTTTTCTTAGTCCAGAGCTGGATGCTTCCCTCCTCCAGCCTCTCCTGCCTTGCATCTCAAATGCTTTTGCAGCACTGCAAGTGAAGAGTGAAAATACCACGTATTAGAAAATTAAAGGCTCTTGAAATCCAAATATCTTAGGAAATGCAAGGAGTACTCCTTTCCACTGCCCATGGAGGATTGAGAGAGAAGCATGACAAGGAATGCCCATGCCTAGGAAGGATGTTGAAAGGAGTTTTAAGTTGTCATGTGCAACCATTTCGACTATGAAGCTCACTGGGTGACTTTGGGCTAGTCACTCTCTAACTTGCCTCACAGGTCTGTTGTGAGAATAAAATGGAGTGATAAAGGTCTACATAAACCACAATGGATTCCTCACATGAGGAAAAAAGCAGACTACGAAGGCAATAGAACAAAACAAAGAACTTTGACTGGGCTACAGTCGACAGCCATAGTGTTTATCTCAATCCAATTCAATTATACATAGATACATATCGCCCTCTCCATATAGTACAAGATGACTATAGATAGACCCCAATATATAAGGAATTTGGGAAACAGACGGAATTCATGTCAACATCAAATTCCTCACATTTTGGTTGATCCGGATAGCTAGCCATAATTGATGTCACGATGAACTTGCCCCTGCTCACTCCTTGCACACCTACAAAACAATGTGCATTTTGTTGGGCTCTGGAAACACTCTATAGCAACCTTTTATAACATTGTACCTGTCAGAAGTGTTTGGCCTCAACTCCTATCATCCCCAATCAGCATGTTCATTGGCCATGGGCTGCCATGTATGATAGCTCAAAATGTGAAGGGAACCTGACTGCAGAAGGCCACTCAGTAAGAGATTCAAATTGCTTCCATTTCTGAGAATCTACTACTATTCCCAAAGGTCACTGTGACATGAAACCAAACCACCTTCCTTCCCTCCTTCCATAATTTGGCAAGCATACAGAACTAAAAACTGAAGCAGGAAGAGTATCTTCCATCCAGTCCGAAGTGAGACCTTGATTCCCTGGGATGCATGGAGAGCTCA
This sequence comes from Varanus komodoensis, assembly GCF_004798865.1. Classification (NCBI taxonomy): domain Eukaryota; kingdom Metazoa; phylum Chordata; class Lepidosauria; order Squamata; family Varanidae; genus Varanus; species Varanus komodoensis. Next base: position 8,924,247 of record NW_025335349.1, on the reverse strand, counting down.
GGAAGTTTCATTTCATGTGTGCAACTCAGATCAGTGGGTTTGGTTCCTAGAAGACCTGCCATCATTTCTAATCTGAGATTTGTATTAATGGGCCAGAAGCATTTATTCTCAAATTTGATCAAGGACTAGTTTATTCAAAATATGTATTTGCATTTTTAATAAACGTAGCACAACATGGAAAAAACATTACTTTAAAAATACTGTAAGCATAATGTATAATTACTTTTAATTATTCTACTGCCTTCCCTATGAGGACAGCAAAATTAATTGCTATTTTTATGTATTCCCCAAGAGAAAGAGAAAGGTTCTAAAACCTTTCTTCAAAACATAATTAGATCAACTCCTGCCAGTCACTGCATCAGCTCTGTTTTGTTACTTGCTCCATTTAAACCCATTATCTCATTATTCAATCCATTAGGGAGGTGGATAAAGCCAAAATCATTCTTAAACATGCCTCAAATAAACTTAAATGGCTTATATATGCTTTAAACTGGCACATTCTGCATGTGCAAATGCATATTCACAATCCCTGAACTACATCTATGAAGCTTCGTTAAAAAAAATCCCCTGAAGACTCAGAATTATTCCCTTTCATCTCAATACAGCGCCAACAGCTTCTCATCTATTTCTGTTTAATCCATAGCTAGGATTAGGGGTGCAGAAACTCTTTCAAAACTAAAGGCCAAATTCTGTTTCAAAGAAGCTCTCAGCAACTGCATTCCAAAGAGAAGCTAGGGACAAAGTCAAGAGGGACAGAGCCTAGAACACAAGAATTTTATTTATTAATTTCATTTTTGTGCCTGATCCCAGCCCCATATACAAAGTTTGCCAAGACGTTACTGTGGCTTGAAGTTCTTGCTGCCATAACTATGCCTTGGGAGGCATTTCAACCTTTAAAATGGGGAGGGAAAGGGATGTTCGAGGCAAAGGGTCTGACCTGCTGAGGAACCCTGGGACCCCAAAGTCCCGCATCCTTAGTCTAGACGACAGGTTCAACATTATTCTTAAGACATTCCATTACATACACGTTAAGGGCTCTTCCATAATCTGGCTTTACTCAAAATAAAGTTTAAAAAATTGCACTAAGGAAGGCATGGAAGATCCCACAAGATACAAGCAGGGGCTTTCCTCCATATATGAAGATGTTTAAGTCCCATGTATCTAAAACTCAGTATGCCCAAAAGACAAATTCACAGCTGGAAGAAAAAATGCCCAATACTAGCTAGCACACTGCTGCCTCACATCCAAGCAACATCTACCCCTGTGTATGAATGCTTTTCTGAAACACTCAGAAAGCTCCTATACCCTGGGTGCCTTTGCAGTGGTTCTTTGCAACCTTGTCAGTTCGTATATCAGAAAATAAGCCACCAAACCCAATACTGGCACCCACATCCAGATTGGCAGTGCTTTTAAAATTCGCTAGACAAAACTGTGCTGTCACTCTGCAAATACTTCTTGACTTTCTACATGGCCTTCTAGGGAAATGAGTTACATGCTGCAATAGTTACCAACCACCCAGGATTATCAGAGATATTCTCATGGTTAACAATTCAAATGGCTTAGCCTCACCTACAAACCAGAAGAGCGAAACATGTCTATTAACACCAAGCCGGCATTACTACATGATTCTTATGTTTACAACATATAAATGGAAGTGGAGCTTCCACCCATGCTTAGGTGTGACTCACAACATTACTCTAAATGACCATGCCCTCTCCTGAAATAATTATTTTTAGGTCACTTTATCTCATCACCATTTGTGCTTATGTGGTTCATTTTTGGAGCACTCTTCTGAGAGCTATATTCATTTGAAGCTTATGAGAGTTGCCATGAACAATGGAGGTCCAGCTTCCATCATACAGTACTCACAACTATGAGTCTTCCTCAGTAATGTGGGCCACCAAGGAGTTGTGTGTGTCTTCTAGATTGCATGAGGCAGCCTGACAAGCCCGGTCAATTTCCCGAGAGCTAGCTGCATGTTCCAGAACGGGGTAGGCAAGATTTGAGTCCAATTTTAGCAACTGCCAAAATGGGCACCAGCACAAAATGGCTGCCATGGGAGACAGAATTCTTTATAAAACTCAGGTAACCTGTCCAAGAGACTGGGGGGGGGGGGTTGCAACCCTAATATATACAAATTCCTTTGACTTTGCCAACAGAAGCCTGCTTCACAGAAGACACTCCTTTTTCTCTTCCCTCACATCTCTCTGCTGGTCAACTTATTCCTCCCAATCATCTTTTGATTGTCACCATGGAACAGCAGCCACACCCCCTCACCAAAGCTCACTACCCACTGGCTCTCACCCACACACAGAACAAGGACCTCTGCTGGCCAGCCTTCAGAGAAACACTTCCGCACTCCATGCATCCATCCTGCATGCACCAATGTTATGTTTGCACTTCCACTTGCCCCTTGGTCTCCTCCTCACAGTGGCACATTAAAAAACAACAACTCATTATTCAGGTTTCCTCCAAATTTCCCACAGATCCTTTCACTCATGTTCACTTCCCTTACATTCAGGCATTCAAGTAGACAGCCCTCTCTCGATTGCTCCAAGCTGACTCCCCCATCTTGCTCACCTCTTCCTCCTTCCTGGCTGGTTTCCCACCATTGCCCTACCTGCCTGCTGGCTTATAATGCCTTTCCCAAACCCTTGCTACTCTTTAGCATCCCAGCTACTCCCTCTCTCTTCAACTCTTCTTCATCCCACTTACCAGAGAAAAGTGATAGAAAAAAGCTTTCTTTTTCCGCTTTTGGTTGGGAGCCTGGATAGTCCTGCTGTCTTCTGCTCCCTCCATCTTCTAAGCTTGTCCTCAGTGCCATAGGCAATCTGGGAAATTAAGATGGCAGCAACTGGAGAGCCTCCCTTTGCTTTGAAACAGTCCTAGCTGCCAGTAACATAATTTTTCTGTTAAGGAAAGAAGTAGTGGAGTGGTACCTCAGTAGGCACGACCCAAGATGCCCCAGGACACACTAGTGCTCACAGGTATATTCATTCAGTGGAACAAAAAATAGCTCATATTTTCAATTACATAGTGTCCACTTAGATAACATTATCTAGAACAATATTCAGTTATCAAATGCTACAAATCTCAGCTTAGAACTGATATGCCTAGGAAGGCTGTGGCTTATCTGTGAGTAATCTGAGGGGTCAGTTTCTTTCAAATTAATCAGTAAATCAATACTCCGTATGTTTCAGAGTAAACAACCAGGGTAGATTTTAACATGTAGGTCTTCTACAACAGATGCTAGTAATGCTTTAGAGAAATCCTATAGCGCTGTTTCCATTACACCATCCCCTCCATAGATCCTGAGATTCACTACAACCTTTCTCAACAGGGGGATGAGTTCAATTTTAATCTTCAAACAACATCTCACTCCCTTATATATGAAACTGGACTTGTAAGCAAAGACAAATGAGGAATCAGATGATAGAACATGATCATGTAATGACATCCGTTCTTTTTCTGCAGATGGGTAATGGCTGCTAACAAATGTTTTTTAATGTTACAGCAACACGGTTTCCTTGGGCCTCTGTTTAAAAATAAATTGCATGGCTACATGGGCCCTGCATGATTTGGTGTTTACATGCAACACCAAACAAGAGCTTAGCATTCTACTGGAGAGCCATGTGCCAGCAGAGTTCTCCATGTGCCTCCTGCACTATTTCCATCCACTACTTCTTCAGGAAGCAGCGTTTGCTGTTAAATCCAAATTGGCACAATAGCTTTTTCGTCTTCCTTGTCTTTCCCCTGTGCCCAAGACAGTTTGGTCAGGCAGAGACTAAGAACCAATCGCTGTTGTTACCTTGACATCAGAGTCACCTGCCAACTCCTCCCCTTCTACGTACCCCCATTTATCTCATCATACTCTGAATCTGGTCTAGCCTGGAATGCAGTATCATGAGAAAGCTGGGCCCCTTCTCTGTACATGACAACCCTGAAAAATATTCATCTCTTGATTCTAGATTCCACAAAACACTGAAGACTTTTTATATTCCAGTTAATAGCAAAAAAAAACCTTCTCTGCCAGTACCACGAGCTCTGCTTATACAAAGCTTAGGGCACCTATGTGATGTCACTCAATGTCTCTGCTCGCATACTATTAATCCTATTAATTCCACAGTTCCTGCTTCCTCTGGCCCCACCACTTCAAACAAGCAGCATTCTGCAAAAAGGCAGCTGACTGCATGTTTAAGCAGCATTTATATTATCCTCCAGAGTAATAAATCATTGTGCCTTAATCATTACAGCAACCAATTAGTATACACTTCTCCAAATGAGATTGAATTATGAAATAGCAAACTTGCTTTAAATCTGCAATTTATTAAACATGGACTTTCTTAGGTTTTAAAAAAATCATCCCCTCCCAAAAAAAGTCCCAATTAAATGAAAAGAAAGTATTTTAGCCCAATTCTCAAATATACTGCACATAGTTCAAAAGGGTGCTTAAGTTGTTTCTCCACTGGTTCTTCTTTAAAAACACTCAGAACTAAATGAAAACTGTTTTTTGAACTAGAGTTCAAAGAATAATCTTGGCATTCAGAAAAAGGAATTTTCTTAAAATTATATATTGGGACATGCAATGAAATATACAGGTATGCTCTGGACCAAACCATGATTTTATTCATTAAACACTCCTAAAAACATAACACAGGAAGAGCCGTGCCAGTTCGGACCAATGGTCCACCCAGTCCAACTCAGAGGGGCAACCCAGCTGTCACAGCATCCCTCAAGCGGCATGGGTACAAGTGAATTTCATAGATAAAAGTACCTCACACAGTACATAGTTTCTATCTTGAGTGTCCAGCCAGTCAGTTTCATGAAATACCTCATACTACACAAGAGGGCGAAAAAATCTCCACTTTCTCTACACCTTGCACAATTTTGGATCACATCTATCAAACACCTTTCTGCTGATAACTTTCTGCTGATCCACAAGAAGTGGATGAAGGAACAAGAGAAATGGCTATCCTTGACCTGAATCTAACACAAAGGGAAGACCTAGTGGACAAAATGGCAGCTACAAGAACTCTGGGGGAAGTGACCAACCCATACTTGAATTCTTGGAAGGGAAGCAAAACTGAAATGTAGCCAAGCATGCACCCTGGACTTTGAGAAGCCAAGTTTTAATAAACTCAGAATAATAAGCAAACCTGAAATGAGACCAGGATGGGTGGGATTTTTTTTTTTAAAGGAAATTCTAAAGGCACCATCAGAAACAATTCCAGCAAGGAAAAGGGATAGAAGACAACAGAAGCCCATGTGACTTCACAAAAAGCTTAGAGATGATCTGAAAACAAAAAGAACATGTACAGGAAGTGGAAGAAAGGCCGGACTACAAAGAAAACTAGCAGATGGCATAGAATTGCAGAGATGGCATCAGGAAGGCTAAAGCTAGGAACGAACTGAGGCTAGTGAGAGATGCTAAAAGCAACAGGAAAGCCTTCTTCAGATATGTCCAGAGTAAAAGAGAAAATAATGGGGGTTCAACTTCTCAATGTGGATGGCAAAATGATAACAGATGACAAAGAAAAGGCAGAAGTGCTTAATTCCTATTTGGTCTCACTCTTCTCCCAAAAGATGATCTATGATGTTACTGAAGAAGGGGAAGAACAAGCTGATGGAGCAGCATGGCAGCTCAAGATTGACAGGCAAATTGTCAAGGACCATCTAATTGGACTGAATGAGTTCAAATCTCCAAGGCCCAATGAACTCCACCAAGCCTCAGAAAGGAGCTGTTGTGGCTGAAGAACTCTCAGAACCACTATCTTTGAGAAATCATGGAGGAAAGGGGAAGTGCCAGAGGATTGGAGAAGGACTTGTGCTATCCCTAACTCCGGGGGGGGGGGGGGGCGCCACCACCTGAGAACTATGGAATGCGCTCCCCAGAGAGGTCTGCCTGGCGCCGTCGTTATTTGTTTTTCGGCGCCAGGCGAAGACCTTTTTATTTAAGCGTCATTTTAATTGTTGATATTATTCGCTTATTTTATCTGGCCAGGGCGACTTATTTTATATTGTTATCTTTTGTATTTTAATTTATGTTGTGAGCCGCCCCGAGGCTTCGGCGAATGGGGCGGCATAGAAATGTTTTAATAAATAAATAAAATAAACTGCAGACCAGTCAGTCTGACATCAATCCCTGGGAAAATTCTGGAGCAGATAAAGCAGTCAGTATGCAAGCACCATCAAGAACAGATCTTGCCAGACTGATCTAATTTCATTTTTTGTGTGGGTTAGTAACCTCCCTGGACTGTGTGAATGTGGGAGACATAATCTGGGCTTCGGAAAAGCTTTTGACAAAGTGCCCCATGATATCCTGATTAGCAAACTAGTTAAAAGGGAGTAAGGGGGAACAGCTATGGGGGATACACAGCTGGCTACAGAATCAGACTCAGAGTGCTCATCAGTGGCACCTTCTCGAACTGAGGAGAGGTTACAAGTGAGATACTGCAGGATTCAGTTCTTGGCCCAGTGCTCTTCAAAACATTTATTAATGATTTGGAAAAGGAAGTGCAGGGAACAATTGAATTTACACAGATTTGTGGATGACACAAAGCCAGGTGGGATAGCTAATACTTTCTGGAAAGAAAGGCAGAAAGAAGATGCAAGGCGACCTTGACAGGTTAGAGCACTAAGATGAAAGAAAAGGAAATTCAATAGGAACAAATGCCAAGTACTGCACCCAGGAAAAAGAACCCAAATGCATTGTTACAAGATGGGGAATACTTGGCTCAACAATTCTGCAAGTGAGAAGGATCTTTGAGTTGTTATAGATCACAAGCTGAATCTGAGTCAGTGTGATGTGGTGCAACAAGGGAGAATGCTGTTTTAGGCTGCCTTAATAAAAGTATCACAGAAAGTACTGTTTGTTTATTTATTAAAAGCTTTTGTATGCCATCCTTTATATAAATATTTCAGCATGGCTTACAGCAATTTAAAAACAATTTAACACCTCTAGTGATTAAAACATTGATCCTGTATAAACAATAAATAGACATCAAATAAATCAATTAAATCAAAATAGACAAAGCAAATGTGACTGGAATCATTAAAACTATTAACATTTAAAATAGCGCTTAAATAAAAAGGTTTTGACCTGGCACTGAAAAGAGTATAAGCTCGGTGCCAGGCAAACCTTTCTGGGGAGTGCATTCCAAAGTCTGGGCGCCACCACAGAGAAAGCCCTACTCTGAGTTGATGTCCTTTTTACCTCTTTTAGAGAGGGTTCCCTGAGCAGTGCTTCTCCAGCAGATCTTAAGGGGCATGAGGGCACAGTAGTTGCCCTTTATTCAGGCTCATCTGGAATACCTTGTTCAGATCATCCCAGACTGCAGCACTTCAGATTACAGGAAGCTATCAGGAAAAATTTTCTTACTGTTAGAGCAGTATGACAATGGAACCCAACACCTGGGGAGGTTGTGGGCTTTCGTATGCTAGAGGCATTCAAGATGCAGCTGGACAGCACATCCGAGAGGGATAGTTAGAACTGAAGTATTAAGTAACCATCTTGTAATGGTTCATACCATTTTTAGAAGCAATATCTGTATGCCCCAATTTAGTGCCCTATATATAAAGGCATTATGAAATTGCACAGCTATGTCAATAATCAAAGCACCATTATTTTACACATCTACATCACAATCAACACAACCTCAATATAGGACAAGTTGTTTTTAATGAAGTTTGCTGTTGAGTAGTGTGAAGTTTGTTTTTTAAATTATACAAGTGCTTTCTCAAAGCTGCCTTTGTGGAATAAGAACAAGCAGTTCTTTCTGAAGCAGTGCACAAGAAAGAATATGTCTCAATATATATTGGAATACCATCTAAGAACAGTGGCCAAGATCCAAAGCATGGCAATGCCCAAGGGTTCAGGCATGTCCAGAAGCCTTTCTTCCCCAGCCACTCCCCTTTGAACAACAAATCCTGGTTGCTTTATCACAAATGGCTTTTGAAAATGCTCTGACTTTCAAACTAGCTTGTCACTTGGCAGCTGTTCAAGAAATATAAGCCTAAAGCCGCTTCTGTTGTGCGGAGGTTGTCCAGTGTGCAAAGGACTATACAATATATCTTAAGATAAAAAATACTTGGTTTTCAGATTAGGGTAGTCTAGTACAACTTCTCAACCTAGTATCCTACAGAAGTATTCATTCGCAACTCCCACAATTCCCCAGCCAACATAATTTTAAATATTCACATATCAATCCACTTTTGACACACATCCAGTTCTGCAACAGGCCTCAATTACAAGTACTGATACTGCAACAGTGAAAAAGAGACTGCTGTGTTTCTATCAGCCTTTCTTCGAAGAAGATGAAAAGCGCTCATCTGATTTTATTGTTAGGCTCTGCCTGTATATTAGTTTAAACACTACACTAAGTGATTCGGCAGTAGCCATCTAAAGCCAGATAATTTAGAAGTGATTACATTTTGAAGTAACAGGCAGTTAATTTAGAGCTACCATTTCACAGACCATGTGGACTATGGCTCCAGATGTTCTGGCTTACAACTTGCATCATCCTTTATCATTAGTCACACTGGCTGGGGCCAATGGGTGTTCATAGGCCAAAACATCTGGAGGTCCACAACTTGCTTAATGCTACATGACATGGAATTAAGCCTCACAGTTTAAGGAACCTCTTCATGCATTACCAGGTTGTCTTAGGCAAACCATTTGCAAAATAGGGGATGACAGTGGTTTATCTTACAGGGTTCTTGAAAGGATTACAACTAGATCATGCAAGTGCTCTGAGTATTTGGAAGCTCTATACCAATATTTATTAACAATACAATCATTGTTGTGATACTATTGTCTGTAAGTTAATATTTGGTCAGGCTTCCATCAAGCGGAAAAATCTCTTTGCGGTACTTCTCTCTGCTTGTTTCCAGGTGCACATATTTCAACTCCATTTTCTGCATCAAAGCACATATTTTTTCCAGTCAGGCTCACTAATACTTCCAAAGCCACATGCAATTCAAATCAGGACTGCCTCAAAAGACAACTTTACACTCAGATTGCCTGTGCCAAACCAAACAAGGAAGTTCCTGTTTAGTCTTCTTCCTTTTAATATTCCACTCCTCTCCCATAAATAGCATCTAATATTAACCTTGCACAACTTTTGTTCTTTTACAATTTTAGTCTAGATATGCTGAGACTGCTATGCCAACAGGCTTCTCAGGTAAAAATACAAAATAAGATCCCATTTTCAGCAGATGGACTGAAACTGCTTGTGGTTTTTATTTGTCCCTTAGGATCCCCAGTTCCATTGGTCTGCTTTCATTAAACATTTACCAAGCTCAAGTATAAGGTTTCTACCTTTGAGGCACCAGTGAGGCAACCAAGTATCAGCTGAACTTGACTGAGATAGAAAAGGACGAGTTGGAGAAGCTATAAAATGCCTGTTGGCAAGAATCCCCATACAGCTAATAGTGAAAGAGGCTGAGTGTGCTCTGAGGAAACAGTATGTGCAGAACAGTAGAACCAGAAGGGGGTGATAAAGCCAAAGACCCTGCTCAATGCACGACCCCAAGTCAAAGCATCCCCAAGATATGCCATCCAGCTCTCTTGACTGTCTCCGGCACGGCATTGTGCACAGCATAAACATTTCCTGCAAACAAAAGACAGGAGGGGTCTTCTTGTCTGTTGTGTAAAGAAAGTCAACACTGGCTTTGCCATCACAGCTGAGCCGTATCATGGCATCACAGAACATAACCAGGAAGTTGACTTCAGCAGTACAACGGTGCAACCCATCTACCAATTCAGATTTTAAACAGCAGGTTTGGCAATGTCCTTGACAATTCCACGCCGATTACTGTGTGCCTATGGTTTAATTACTTCTTGTAGCACAGTGGTTAACATGCTGAGCTATGAATCAGGAAGCTTACCAGCTCGATTTCACCTCTGAACTCACTAGGTGGCCTTAATTAAGCCTCCCTGGGTCCCCCACCGCTATAATATGGATCCAAGGATCATACTGACCTACCTTGTGGGGTTCTTGTGAAAACTGGTGATCTAAAGGAAAGGAAGCACTTTGGATATCATGCAGCCATCTTCTCCAACCTGATGCCCTCCCATCATCCCCCTACAACACAGTATCATCTGCAGGCTGCATAACCAATGGCGATCAGGTGGCAAAACACTCCTTACACCATTATATAAATGTCAGATATTAATATAAATTTAAACATCTTTTGAAAAAACCTCATAAAACTTTCAGAACTATCATCTTTGTTTCCCCAGAAGTTGCAGTTATGATCAATTTATTTTTCCCCCACACAGCAGCCACCACAGACTTCATACAAGGGCAACAAACTCTACAAGGGATGCAGACACAGAACTGGCCCAAAGCGCCACACCACTACTGCATATCACTCCAACTGCTGGTGTCAGCATGAAGATGCTGTTCAGCTTTGAGAGGAAATTCAGAAGTGCAAACTTACATTTTCAATTGATTTCAATTTTGAACCTACAGTACACAAGTCTAACAGATGCATGAGCAACCCAGAAATTTCTATACCACCCCACATTCCCCTGTGGGTTTCTTTTTTCCCTTTTTTCTTAAAAATTTGTTTGTTTATTTGTTTATTTATTTATTTTTGGTAAGGCATCTTTTGAGCATGGTACTCCCCAGATACAGTGTTACTATAGGGTGATGCCTTTGCAACACAAAGATGGCCTCATTCTCTCTTGCACTCCTTCAAGATTGCAGGAAGCGTAAATACATATTTATAATTGCACCACTTAACTTTTCCAGTTGGGATACTGCACTAGTCTGATGACGTATTTACACATTCACAGTTCCAATGTAATATTCTCAAGTATAAAAATGGCTAAGTGTTGAAATTCATCAGAATAAGCCTTCCAAGGGCTTTCTTTTGTAGCCTCTGGGTTACCCCGCCCCTCTTGCCATTTTTGCCTCCTGGTCCAACTGCCCTATGCTTCTTAAGGTGCACCACAGGTATGAACAACAGTGTTTTGCTTTGAAGGAGATGGAAGTACTTAGAAAACAGGGCCAAAAAACTTTCAGAGTTACTCTCCCAGCAATGACAGCTCCTTTCCTAACCTTGAAAAGTGAGTGTGCCATAGAAAAACCACAAATGTAGTCTTGGCAACAGAATTTCAGGGGAAATGGAAAGTTTCTTGCTTAGATGGCTTTTATGTATAAAATTTCAATACCAGCTTTAAGTCAACATCTCTCCAACTATCTTTCAACAAAAATAACTTCCGGCTCTTATCATTACAAGAACACACTTGTAAGCATGCAGAAAAGCTAAGGGGTGACTTCTCCAAAGTAATGTTCCAGTTAAACTCAGGAATTCAGTACCTTGCCTAGCAACTTGCCCATGTCCCAGTGACTAGCAGATGCAGAACAAGTCACACAGAATTAGTAAAGACACAAATTGCTCAGAGTACAGACTTTATACCAGTTGAAATATAGGGGCTATCCTGACATCTAAATCTATTTATTGATGACAGGGAGAATAAGGTCAGGAATTGTAAGGAAACTAAACAACTTTCTTCAGTCTAGAAGTGAGAATATCTACCCCAGTCTCTAGAGTTCTGCAAAAAAAACTAATTCCTACTCTATTGCCTTAATGTAGATCATGTATTTTGTGGCAAGTGGGAATCTGTCCTGTCCTCCTCAGCAAAACTCACATTTTTAAAAAGTATGACCTATTTCTCAGCAGTCCTTTCTGCAAGCTATCCAAATGTATAGATCTTTGTAGTCGCTAATACAGAAAAATCTTTCACAACACTTAAGAAAAAATAAGCACACATGATGCTGTAGACCAGGGGTCTCAAACTCAACTTTCCTGGGGGCCGCTGGAAGCAGAGTCTGGGTGAGGCTGGGCCGCATCAAGTATTCCACCACTGTGGTGGTGGCGGGCCGCGCATCCCGCCACCAGCACTTTGAAGGCCACAGGGCCCCTCCCCCGTGCCCCGCCTGTCCCGGCAACTGGCCGCGAGTTTGAGACCCCTGCTGTAGACTGTACTTCTTAGGAGTTGCTTCCAAGCATCCCGACTGCAGTTGCTAAGTGGGCAAAACTGAAATGAGGGATGCAAATTCACCTTGGGTTGAACCCTACTTTTCAACAAAAGGTGCTCAGAAGATGACTGATAACCTTTGCGCCTTCTGCAGTGATATTTGAAGCAAATGCAAACCTGCCTGGCCTCCCCATGGCTGGACAGTCACAGATCTGCCTGCTTTTACCATGCCCCACTGCAATCACATTATGCTGGGTATAAATGTGAAATATATCCTTAAGCAAACGGCATCTTCTCCTGCTTGGAAAGATAAGTACATTCCCTAATGGCCACAAACAACTCCCCTGAAAGAGGCCTGGTTACATAGAAACTCTCTCTAAAGAAGCAAATTTGAGGCCTGGAGAGGTAGAACTACATGCTACACAAGGTCTAACTGGTGCTTCTATTGACAGAAGGGATTGAGAGTCAGGTTCACCTTTTGCAGGCTTCACAGGAGGAAAAGAAGTTTTGCTTGCATGGTATTTGATGCTACAACAGAATTTCATCCTTTTCTTTATATGAAGGCTTATCCTGGCTCTCCCCTCAGGACAAAACTGGGACCAATTCAAAACCAATGCTAATTTCAAGAGAAAGCAGTTTGTACCTTCAGAGACCAGACCAGCTCCCAACATGAAGATACACAAAGAGTGCTGAAGACCTCAACTCAGATTGTTTGTAGATCAGTGCACCAGAGAAGCCAAGTAACATTACTAGTATATGCTTGTTCTGACCTTGGAAGCCCTAGGCAGGTAGAGGCCTGGCTATCAAAGCAAGGAGACTCAGGAAGAAGATCTCCAGATGCTTTGCATGGCAAAACGCCTAATCACTGGCCACCCTGTCAACACCTTAAGCGAGTAAAAATTTCACACTAGAGATCAACCTTCTGCCCACCTTTCTTCTAAAGACCTGCCTTCATTCCTAGACATATTATGAGTGGAGCTGGCTGGACAGACTAGATGGCCCAGGATACCCATAAAGTAGAACAAATCAGTACTACTTAGAGCAGCCTCTGTGTACATGGAGCTTGACAGGAGTGCAAAGCACAAGAGAGAACCCCTTGACCTAAAAGAACCTGTTCTGTGTTTATACTAGAGGAAGAAAACAGCACAGAGTCCAAATAGCCCAGTGTCATTGACAACAACTCCAACCACTCTTAATGCAAGAGCTCCCTTGCACATTGCTCTCTGATGCCATGAATGGTTATACAAGCAACTGCCTCCCATCCTTGTTCATTGGTGCCATGGATGCCATTACCAAAACTCACTGAGTATACATACAGACAACAACCCGAGGTTTCCATTTCATTCTCTCTTCCAGGTGATCTTATCCTTTACACCAGGGCAAAATGCCCAGGTACAAAGGAGGACACAGAAGGAGTCCAGTCTTTAGGAAGTGTGCAGGAGGGAATTTTGGTGGTGGCAGCAATACATATCACGGGAGAAGCAGTACCTGCCAAAATTCTTATTCAAGGTTGCTCTCCAAAACAAAGAAAATTCTCTGCTAAGGTCTTTGGAGAAAAAAAACATGCTGATTTTTCTAAAATGCAGCACAGAGAACAAACAAAGGTAGCCAAATAAAAATCTTTTGAAATACATTGCTCCAGATCACTGTTGAATGTGTGTTCCTCTGCCACAGCCATGTTCATACCAGCTAACTCACATTGTGACAAGAGACTGAGTCTGGATAACCAGTTGGATGAAATAGTGTAAAAGAATTGCTGGCAAATACAAAAAATCACCAATCACGTATTTTACTGGATTGCACCCAGCGTAGCTTAAAGATCTGGGAGAAAGGCTGTGTATAAAGAACAGCTCAGGACCCCCTGGGACAACATAGGTACACCAGCTGCAGGGCCAGAGGTCCTATAGAAACTCCGCTCCCGAGATTTTGTTGCAGTCCAGAAGGGCACTCCATGGGTGAAAAGACAGGCAGCTAAAATAGGAGAAGGCTTCCCTTGCTCAGCAGCTCTTCATGATGCTTCAGGAGACAAAGTAATTGGGCTGCAACCGGATGCACATCAAAGTAATGCTAAATCCACCCCGTTTTTCCCTGAATTGCCAGGAAAATTCCTGACAGCATCTTTTACCTTTTCCATAAAATGAATACTCAAGAATTGCTATATTTTTTAAGTAAAAGTCAACTGCTGGCAAAACCTGCGCAATAGCCTGGATGCTGTGTGGCCGAGCCGCAGTGGTCCCTTGGGAGTGCCCCGTGCACCCAGATCAGCCAAATTCCACAGGGATCCCTGTGATATGCAATCCTTCCCCTGCACAACAGTAAGCATGGGACCAGATACGGAACATGATGCATGACAGCTGTGACTTTGACCCAAGTTCACCACTTTTTAGAAAGTCATACTGGTCCCTACAGTCTCTGCAGTGCACTCCTCTTGGCCTCTTCAACTTCAAAGACCCTAAGTTTATGGAATGAAATAGTGAGTTTATCATCCCTTGTTAGTGAGCTTCTGGTATAATAACACCACCTTGTTTCTTTTAAGTCCCTCACCATAAAATGCATGTTTTTTAATGAAGCCTTCCAGCCATTCTCTAATCTCTGTGCTTTACTGCTGCCTTCCCCCAACATGGACCCCTCCGGGTGGGCTGAAATACAGCTCCCAGGATTTCTGAACACTGACCGTGTTGGTTGTGACAAATGCAAGGTGACATATGAAAGATCAGAAGGAAACCAGGCATGGAGATACCGCCTTATTGTAACTAAGCCAAATTATATGTAACTCCAGTACATATTCCTGCTTACCCTCCACCATCATTTTCCTTTCTTCTATTGCAGGTGGAGTGCAAGTTGTAGTTCTCCAGATGTTTTGACCTACCACTATCATCCATCCTAGCAAACACAGCTAATAGAGGGGGATGATAGGAGTTGTAGGCTAAAACAAGTTAGTTCTGATCATCACTTTACACATCAAAATTCTTCAGTATAACTGTTTCAAGATTCCAGCCTTGAATGTGAAAATGTATTTTGTCAGTATGCTGATGACTTGCAGCTCTATTTCTACTTTTCACTGTCATCAGGTAAAACTATGGAAGCACCAGACCAGCTTGGCTGCAAAAATAAACTGGATAAGGACTAAATATCTTTAATTCAATTGAGAAAAGACTGTAATACTGTTTATGGGTTGTTCTTCTGATCAGATGGAGAGTACTCAACCTGTTTGGGATGGGCTGCACTCCCCCTGAAGTAGTTCTGCAGCTTAAGTGTTCTCTAGAAGCCACGACATCAGTGGAGACTAGCTGGCCTCCATGCCATGGAATGTCCTCTAACCATTTCAGTTGGTGGCTCATCTATGCCCTTATCAGCAGTCTATGATCTAGTAACCTCCAAGACATATTACTGCAATGCACTCTACCAAAGTCTGTCCTTGGGGAAGCCATAACGCATGCAAATGTGACACTTGTGGAGACCAGAAGGTCTGAGTGTAACACAAATGCTCACCTCCTTGCACTTGCTGCCTGTATGTTTCCATGCCCAATTCAAGGTGCTTGGTTTGACCTTTATTTGTCCAAACATGGCTTGGGACCAAAATTCTTGGCAGAACACCAGTTCAGGTATGTGCCCACCCATACAATGTGATTGCAACTTGAAATCTTTTTCCAAGTGCAGTTCTGAAGATGCCAAGAAAGGAAAAGGCACTCTCTGTGGTGCTCTGTCCCAGCCTGTAGAGCCACCTCTCCACTGAGTTCCACCTGGCGCTAACATCCTTTCAGGACCATCCTATCAGCACCCACATTAACTTCCCTCTACTTCCAGACATTCGATAGCATATGTTTCAGTTTTTACTAGTCCTTGGACTTTCACTGATGAGTAATTATTTTTATATATTTTATGGTTTTGATATTTTGTAAAAAGGAAAAAAGGGCCAGAGAGTTTTGGCTGTTGGGCAATGCGGAAAAATAAGTAGTAATAGTAAACATAACAAAATAAAAGTCAGCTTAAGGTGTCTTCCAATTTACAAAAACAAAACAGGATCTATGCCCAAATAATCATTTCCATCCATGAAAACCACTCCCAATTTGGACCTCATTGTGCCAGATATGACAAAGAATGCAGAAAAGTTTTGAATGAATGTCAATCCTCATTTATTAAAAATAAAATAAGGTCTTAATAAAGTCACTTTAATTTGACATTTAGTTTAGGAGAGCTAATGTTCAAGGGCACAGTGGGGGAGGGAGATGCACACCCCCTGTGCAAGCTACAACCAGTCAAGCTGTGCCAGATCTACAGTCTTGATACAAAGAAGAATCTGGGCCACAGCCAAGGGAAGCCCTGTCCTTAGAAGGTGCCAAAACGAGCACCACCACCTACATCCTCATATTAAACTTAGCTTAGTTTTGCATATGGGCATTGTTAATGTCAAGGACTTCAAAAGTACATGTACAGAATGATGTCATATCAGCTTATTTTTAGAGGGATAAATACTTTTTCAGTGAGTCTATTTTCAAGATTGTCTCTTCTTTTGAAATTTCTTTCCATTCTTTTTAATTACTTACCTTTTTGCTTGCACTGAAGGCGTGCTTTATAACATCACTTGCCGTGTTAGAAAAACTACTCAGAAGGCCTGTGACCCGGTAACTGAAATACTCTTGCCATCTCTTCGCAGTTCTAAAATGTTTCTAATTTGCATCCAATAGCTAACAGTGTTTACATACTCGGGAAGCCAGGTCCCCAAAATTTGTCCAGCCCCAGGGATATACTATGTATTGATTGCAACTCACTATTTGCAATCCTTATGAGAACCTGGTATTAACACCAGCTATTCCTGGAAAAACCCATAGTGTTATTTTTCAGAGTATGCACCTACACATTTTTTAGAAGCTAAAATGAAAAAAAGCACATGCTTTGCTTCCCTGATCTTCCTAGTTAAAATGATCTTAGGAAATATGAGGACTAAAGAAAAGAAAACTGTAAGGAAGGCCTTAAAGAACCACCACTACTCAAAAGCAATACTGAACCAATTGGCCCAGAAGTCCAATATTATCTAAGACAAATTGAAACTCCTGTGCTAAGGTAGCTACAGCCATACAGAAGCAGAACAAAATCAGATAAAGTCAGTTCCTTACCGCTACATCTCTCTAGATCAGAAGTTAGGAACTTGTGGCTCTCTAGATACTTTGCCTTCAAAGTTCTAGCCAGCATGGCTGACTGCAATGAAGAATGAGAGTTACAGGGAGAAACTACTAGAAGGTCACAAAGTGCCCAATCTCTAATCCACACCTAAATCTGGCTTTAATAACCCAATTTAAGAAACAACACACATTTTATGCAAAAGCCTTTCTACTAATTTTATAAGGACAGAGCTAGAAATACAATAATTAGTATTTTGATTATCTACTGGCTACAGGTAGACTAAAATTAGAAACAATTCATACAATTTCATCCTTCATCTCACCAAACATTGCAGCATTATCACACTAGCTGGATAACAAAAGAATAGAAATGTGCATATAAAAATAAAAAGGCACTTACACGAGGCAGAAGCCTTCTTGGGACAGCACCTTTGGAGAATAGTACACCTGATGAAGGTCTACTTTCTCTACTACTTTTAAAGCACAAGCTCAGGGCCTGGATTTGGCAGCCGGCACTATCAGGAGTCAGCCAAAATCAGTCACTTCCATGTTTCACTAAACAGCCTTACACAAAGGCAGCAGGCTTTCAATTAAGCCTCACCCTGAAAGATCTTGATTACAAATGGAAACACCTATGACTAACCGGAGCAATGGAGAGCCCCAATGAGTAGAGCAGACAATTTCCTGCTACTATGTTGCTAATAATTGACAAGTTTCAGCTGCTGCTACCTGGTATCAGGTGCTTCAATACTCAAATTAATAGAACCTAATTTCATCTGGCTGCTCAGTGCAGTGTCAATGCCTCCTGATACAGGCATTAGTGTCTTTTAAACAGCACCTATAAAACAGATTTCAATAAGCATTTTTCCCCCTTCTGTTGTGTTCTTACCTTCAGATTTCTTTCATGTTATGGATACACCCACGCAAGACATCCCTAGCTGCTTTCCTTGCTTCTCTCCTTGTGTGATGTTTAATATCTCAGTTTAGGTAAGATTACCTATGTTATTAGTCAATAGCAACTGATTCTATTGCTTCTTGTAAGTACTACTAGGCCAGAGTAGCTTTTCTCAATGATCACTGAAACTTAGTAGTTAATGTGTGCGTACACACACACCACCACTCTCCAAGAATCCATTGTAGGAAATAGAAACTAGTGGTGTCCCTGAGAATATGATTTAATGTTAAATTTTTACTAAAAGTATGTTTCAGGACTCTCTCTTTAGCTTGGCATAAAAAGAATCATGATTTATACCATTTTTGTTCTTGAACTTTTACACTGTTTCTGCTTTGCCTGACTGGGCCTTAGACAATCAACAATGGGCTAGTGATTGTTCAACAATAACTTTACTTGATAAAGAAGTTGCAACAACTTTCTTCAAGTAACTTGGTCAGTGCATGGTCTCCACTGCCAACATGCAAGTGGAATTTATCTGTTTTGCTTCCCTTCCTGCCATATGCAGTAAGTGGGATTATCCGGTCTCTGTCTCTACACTTTTTTTTAACAAACGTTTTCCCCACTAGGATAAATTGAGTTTGTTTATAGAAAATGAAGGTCTCTCTTCCAGTGTGTCTTCTCCCAATCGAGACACTAACACTGTGCTATTTAAAATCAGTATGTTTTGTTCTTATCATTCCCCAGAAAATGAATTTGCTGCAAGGAAGGAAACAATTTAAAGGATATTAAAATAACCGCCTTCAACAAATTATAGCATTCTTTGGTTTTGCAGACTTTTGTTACTGAAACTAGTATAGAGAAAGATAACTTTCATTTCCCTGTTAATGAGTGATAATTAAAGCACAAGAAACCTAGACACTATTTGCAACCTTTGTACTCTCCTGGACTTCAGACCAGATTCACAGGATATTGTACAACTTAATGGTTTAAAAGCTGTGTAGGGAAATGACCTTATTCTGAAGAAGCCCTGTATAATTCCCTCCCTGAGAACTTGTGTAAACTCTGAAATCTAATTGTTTCAGTTTAGAAACAGTATGTTAATTATTTACATGTATTTCATTTCCTAACCAACAGCATTTTATCCAGCTCTATTAATGTATTTTTAAGTTATTTTGTCTCCCAGCAAAACAGTGAAAGCAGTTAAACCAAGAAACCGTTTGCACCTACGTACCCTGGGGAGGGTGTTCCTGCTAAGAGGTGTCAGGTGTGTTCATTCAGTATAAACTCTCACAAGATAGATAAATTGGTGGGGGATGCTGAGAGCTCAAACTCCTAAAACGCACAGGATTGAGCACTTACAGTTAAGTCTGCTTCCATAATTCTACCCAAAACAAATAGTAATAATTAAAATTAAAGCTTTAACAATTCTTTAAAAATTGCAGAAAAGTCAGGAGGCATATCTGCATTTATTGACACTGTTCAGAAGTTTCAGACATGGCTTTTGTCTACACCCATACACAAATTTAAAGCAAGGATCATTGTAAACTGGACTTTAATTTTAGCAGCTATTGCAAATACTAAATGGCTAATTCCACAGAAGAGAATTTCTCTAGATTCCTAGATAACCATCACTGTTTTCTCTATAAATCCAGATTAAAAGTATATTCACATTTCACATCTTATCAGGTTTGGGTCATTTGAGTTCTTCCGACCTATCAGCTCTCACCTTGTTAAAGCTGGGTTAAAGCATAAGTTTCAATTGTCTTGGAGAAGCAGCTAAAAATGACACATCCTGTTACATTGTGAAACTCAGCTCATCAGGCATTTGGTGAAGTAAGAGCTTCTCTAAGTTCTGTTCTTGTGTCAGCCCCAATGGCCTAATGATCAGGCACTGCCCTCGTAAGCCAGGGAACGGAGCTCGAGTCCCATCTGTGGCGGTGGTTTTTCTGCCCACACTGCTATACACTGAGCTAGTATGTTGAGCCAAGTTTGCTAAGAGGGAAAGGCCTGGGCCTGCAGCTGGATGGGTGACTACATGTGGAAGTAGAGCATGGGGCTGGACACTATGGCTTTACACGTTAAGGTTTCCCCATGACAGTAAGGCTACTTGTGTCCAACTCTAGGGGGTGATGCTCATTTCCGTTTCTTAGCCAAGGGAGCCACCATTTGCAGACTGTTTCCGTGGTCATATGGCTGGCATGACTAAATACTGAGGCACACGGAATGCTGTTACCTTCCCAAGAAAGTGGTACCTATTTACTCGCATTTGTATGCTTTGAAACTGCCAGGTTGGTAGGACAATGACTTTATATGGCCCTTCCAACTCTACTGCTATTCTAGTCTGTTGTTTGCCACTCACTGTATAATCTATGGTTTGTTGACATACCTGAGGTGACTGCAAGGTGTGCTCAAACTCACAATTTAATTTCCATTGGTATTTCCCTTGAAGTACACTGAGAGAAAAAGCATGTACACAATCTACTTGAGAGCAGAGGCATTCTGCAGAGAAAATGAACATGTGGGAGTGGGGGCTGAGCTCACCAAGCACAAACTTTCCCACAGGCTGGGTATTGGGTCTCTTTCAGCCTGAGAGAGGAGTTCAAACTCAGGGGGGGCCTCACGTACGCTGCAGTCTAATGGCTAGTGAGAAAAGAAGTAGAAGGAGCAGGAATAAAATACCAAATCCTAGTATGCAGTGTAACTGTTCTTGTTGGTAATTAAAAATAAACAGCAGCCTTGAAAGAGCGTGTGTGGGAGCACTGTGTGAAAGCCAGAAAAATGCTCAACAATCAGCAGCTAGGCACTGGTGCCATGGACATTTGGGAAGCTCCAAAGAGATGAATGTTGACCACAGGCAGGGCAGATTTGGTCCACTACCCTGAGGTTCAACAGTCCCGCTACAAGGAAATAGGCACACTCTTTTAACATCTAGATCATAAACCCCTCTCTGGCAGCAATGCCCAAGCTCAGCTGTAGGTTCTTTGCAGAAGGGCAAAACAGCACCCAGAACATCCTCCAAGCCTCCCCGCCCCAGTGTATTTCAAGCCCCTCACACAATATGCCCATGCCTATAAAAACTTGTGCCACTTGGTACAAAACAGAAGCAACAGTCCTCAAGGTGCCATGGTCCTTTTCCTTTTCATTGTGGCAGGCAAACTGTATCCTCCTGTAAACTGTATTAAGCAGAGGTACATGCATCAGCTAAGAAAGCAAAGACCTTTCTGCCACATCTCTTCCTGTTTTGAGAAGTGGAATGTGCTCATAACCATCCTGATAAGAACCTCTAACTTTTCCCCTCAACAAATCCCAGAGCACTTCCTTTTTTCTTTGCTTATTCCATCCCTCTTTTCACTAAAACAAATTATAGCAAGGTTTTAGGACTTTTCTATTAACACCAGAGACTCATGTTCCACCCTAATCATCACCTAAATTAGTTAGCAGGCAGCATGTTAATTTAATGAATGAGGCAGACAAGGTAAGAAGCCAGAGTGTGCAGAAATACAGCACAGTCATTACCTTAGGATGATGCTTAAAGTCTCCCCTGCAAAAATTTCTTGAGCAGCAGCTGCCCTCACTCAAGGGGAGGGAACATCCACCCGGAGTTTTATTCTCCACCTCCCCTTCAGGAACCAGCCCTGGAATAGCTCTCCCTTCCAGATGACCTCTGTAAATTGGAGGAGGATGCAAAGGTATTTCGCAGAACCGGAAAAGCTTCACCGCGTTCTTCAGGTCAAAGTACTGCAGCCTCTCCCAGCCACAATCACTTCGTTCAGAAGACAATTGCTGCGCTTAAAAAGTTCTTGCAAAGGAAAACAATTAACCTGCATCAATTGTCACCCACGGTGCCCTAATGACAGGGACGGAGGTAATTCCACGTATCCATTCGAAACGTATAGATGAAAACAGACTTTAACACAGGCAACGATTTTGTACGGGCGCGCGCGCGCGCGGACACGGGGGCAACTAATGGATGCTTTTGAGGATCTTTCTACGGCGCATTTATGGAAGCGTCTCTGCAAAGTGCAGCGACTCTAACAACTCCACCAAACGAAAACTTCCATGTCGTTCTTTAAAAGAAATTGATAAAGACCATTAGCGGAGCTCAAGCTCCATCTGTCAAAGTCAAATCGGGATTCACACACCCCATCGCCATCAACAGCTACCATCGAAAGCCAGGGGAGAAAAATCAAGGCAGAGGAAGAGGCGAGCAACAGGGCGAGACGCGGCGAAAGGGAGGGGGGTGACGTGAAAGAAACCCGCGATGGAAAAGCGAGAGGGAGCGCCGGAGGGCTGGGAAAGCGACCCCCAGGCGAGGAGTCCGAAGGGAGGACAGGCGCGCGCACGCGGCGGGGCTGGGGCGAGAGGCGAGGCGAAGGCGCGGGTCCGCCGGCTGCCCCCGGGTTTACCTGCTGTCGTCGCAGCCCCCGAACTCCCCTCCCAGCTGATGCCGACTCGGCCCGGGCGCTGCGCCGCTGCCGCTGCCGCTCCTGCTCCGCCCCGGCGTTCCTGGGAGCCGGGACGGGGCGGAGCCTCCGCTGATGTCACGGCAAGACGAGCGCAGGAAGCTCCTGATGCTGCGGTGCCCAAGCACGCCGCCTTCCATCGCAAGGACTACTGAGCGTGCTCCTGGGTGTTGGGCATGCTCAGTGCGAGCAACGAAGGCGTGCGCCCTTACCTGGCCAATTTTTTGGAGGCAGAAACGGGAAGCAAAAAGAAAAAGTCAAAACAATACTTGAAAGAAGGAGAAAAGAGGAAGGGAAGGAGGCTTGTGGTGTCGCGAAACTTCTGCGCTGGGAAGCACGGGCCCCAGACGTGGAAAGAATGCTCAGTTTCTCCCACTGCAGCCACGGCCGTTTCCGGCAGTCAACTTCACCCCAGCACAAGCATAGTCGAGTGATCTCATTCCAGGGAGAAAATGCAAGCGCTTGTAGTGTTTAAGGTTTCTCGCTCTAAGAAACAAACAGTCCGACGTTCTCCAACGTGGATGTAGAAGCATACAAGTGACCCATAATTTCCATTAATTTGCAGGATGGGAGAAACAGCTCACTTAACAAGGAGTGTGTATTGAATTATCTGCAAAATAGTTAAAGGAATGTATTATTTTGGAGAGGTGGGAAGAAAAGAGAAACCAGTTTAAGAACATAGGAAGCTATCTTGTACTGAATCAGAGCACTATATTATTGTTATGAAGAAAAGGTGTTGCATGCTGATTCCCATCTAGATGCTCTTCCTCTTGGATGGGTTAAAATGCACATGTCAACACTGAATCAAATGCTTAAGTGGCCATTTAGATTATTGAGAGAAAGCCATGGAACCCGTCCCTGTGGCATTACTTGATGGCAATGCTCCGTTCCATGACTCTTTTCCTCCCAAACATGTTGTTTGCAGCAATGATGGGTTGGGTGTGGGGTGGAGCTCAGCAGAAAACTGGCATGGGAAAGCAGATTGGGATCACAGTTGATGGTTGTTGACTTATGGGTTGTGTTTGAATAATGGGTTCTCATTATTTATGAGCCCTGCACTATGGTTTACTGAACAATCCAGTATTCACAACCTAAGAAGCCATGGGTTGTCTTTGTTCATAGTTAACCCATAGTGCAATATTTGCAAGGAATGACCACCCATGTTCCAACAATCCACGCTAATTATGTGGAAACCAGGCCAGTGGATGCCTTTTCTTTAAAATAAAAGGGACTAGCTTAAGCATGTTATTTTAAAAGCATGAATAACTTCATCTAGTTTTGTCTTCAGGTGGTGTGATAGGCATGGGATATACTCCCTGATCCCCAACCATAGCTCTACACCAGGGGTCTCAAACTCAACTTACCCGGGGGCCACTGGAAGTAGAGTCTGGGTGAGGCTGGGCTGCATCAAGTATTCCACCACCGCGGTGGTGGTGGGCCGCTCATCCCGCGTCGCTCCCAGAGGCCGGCCCGGGTGCCGCCGGCGCTTTGAAGGCCGCAGGGCCCCTCCCTGTGCTGGCAATTGGCCCACAGGCTGCGAGTTTGAGACCCCTGCTCTACATAGAGGTGCACAGCCTTGGTGTCCCCAAGAGTCGTATAGGGTGACTCTAGGGAGTTGCTATGTTCACGTGTATTCACACATACAACCTCACAGAAGCTTATAAGGATGGAGTTAACTTTCTACTAGCCCTAGTAAAAGAAGACATTTCCTTTTCTCATCTCTACTTCCTCTGGGGATGTAATATAACAAGTGGTAGCTGAAACTTTTAACAGAAACTTTTTTTACACTGGCCTTCTATGTTGTTCTAGCAAAACAGAGAACAAAGAAATTATCTCAAAAGATAATTTTGAGCAAAACTTTTTGTGATGAATATATTAACTCATAATCAAAATTTCTGAGTCCCCCATATAAAGGAAAATCAGAATTATCATGACCTCATAATAATGATTTTAATAGCATAAGTCAAGATCCTATACAGTTAAAATGCATTCATGTTTGTTTTCTAATTAACTTTTTAATATATTTGTCTATTTGATGAGAGTGTGCGTGATTTAATGCACTTGTAATTGAAGATTAGTTTATATTGGTGTTTAGGAGAACTCTTTGTTGCTTGAATGTTGGATTTCTGAACTCTTCTTCAGAAACTTTTTGTTTCAAATTAGTTTTTTTCCTGCCCAGAATGATTTGCAGATACTTCTTCCCACCCAGCATATATAGATAGATAGATAGATAGATAGATAGATAGCCTAATAAATGTATACATTTGGAATATGTGTGAGGAAAGAAACCTTAGGACCATGTAGCTTTTCAATAAATATGTACACCAGAATACAACAAATGGTAGATTAAAGTGGGTGCACTACTATGAGGTTTGAGCAGAGCTTGTGATAAATTCACTGTCCAGTCCAGAATTTCCTGTACTATTGAAACCAGTTGTTTTCTTTTCATCTTTACATGTGTGACACAGAGTGCCATTTCACCTACACAGCCGACAAGCACATTTTTCAATAATTGTGGACAATTATATCTCTTTGACCTAGGCCGCAAGAGAGAAAAAACAGCTCCTTCCCTTGTACACCCAGTTTTGGAAGGCTGCAGCAGTAATTCTATGTATGGCTTTCTTAATTCAACAGACAGGCAACTAGTTTGCCATTTGAATTCTGGATGGTGTTACTAAAGGAGTATAAACATAAAATAGCTTCAAAGGTGTGTTTTGGCAGGGTTCTTGCAATAGGCCAGGCATACTTCACTAATTGCACTGCTCAGTCATGCTAAATTATGTGGGTATTTAACCGAGGTGAAGAAAACAAATGATTCTTAGCTATGACGATTACAGCCAGCTACTTTTGTGGCTGCACCTATGTTTATTTTCACCTTGGTCTCCAGGCCATGCCCATTAGTTTGCTTAACTCTTTGTAACATTATGACAATCTTAAATGAAAAGCAGCCTTCCACACATTCACTTGTGGCAGGAAGTCCTTAGGGGCACGGTAAGATGGCTCCTGCTGGGAAGTAGGCTGCCAACCATGCCAGGATGGAGGCTCCACCAGCGAAACTTTGGCAGAGAAGTGGCAGCACAGGACCCTGGCAGTGGTGGGTGTTCAGAGGGCAGCAACACGGTTTGTTGATAGTCCTGAAGGATGGCAGGGGCAAGATAGGAGTGGAGGAATGGGCTTTTGGGAGTGAGCCTCTTGTAATCAATGCCCTGCACATAGCCCATGTGCTCCCGTCATGAGAGATGTGAGGATGGTGGATGGGGCCATGGCCCCACCGCTTCCCCCTCCTGCAGCCTCACAAGTAGCTCTCGAAGCTTCTAGTGCACTGCTGCAAGCAGGCTGTGCACAGAAATGTGTGGGCAGATGCCCGTGCAGACGAAGAGCAGGCAGCGCTAGGCACAGGAATAGTGGAAGTGGGGCAACTGCCTCCAGGGGCTGGCTGCATGGGTGGGAAGCTCTGGGGATAGAGGATAGCATGTGGGCAGTTGTAGGGCAGCAGCAGAAGAGGCTGCTAGATCAACACATGGCACCTTCCCTCTCTGGCACAGCCACCCTCTCTGCACCTGAGCCCCGTGATTTTTCAGGAGACATGTTCTGCAACAGCAGTTGCAGTGGAACTTGTGGGGAAGGCTGGCTGTAAGGATGGGTGGAGGGGGGTGAGAGGCAGATTGAGGGGCTCACACGTGGGGTGCCAAGGCAAGCCACCTCCACGTGTGACAATGTGGACTGAGGTGGGGTGCAGGGAGCTGTTGGAGGTCACCCCCCCACACACTGGCCTCTATATGCCCAAGTGCAGCGGCAGGTACCCTATCGCACCGTGTGAGAATCTTGCACACAAGGGAGCATGGGCATACTTTGAGAAGGGCAGGGGGACTATGCTTATATATTGGCGCACAGAGCAGCAGCAGCAGCATAGAGGCCAAAATGCTACCGTAGTTAGTAAATGGCTGCTTTGGTTGGCTGAGTAGGAAAACAAACTAGCAGCTGGCTGATGAGACAATGTAGGCCAATGAGGAAGCAGCAGATGAAGTGAGCAGGGCAGTGCACTCTGGGATTGAATTTCATCCATGGAGGCTGATAGGGTACTTGCTACCATTGAGGGAGAGGAGGGTAGAAACCACACAATGGTCTGGAAACCTCAACCAAGTAAGAAACCATATATGGTTTAACATTACATGCGAATGCAGCCAATTCTGCGTGTATACAGAAACTTCCTGTTAAATTATTTACTACTTAATGACTGGAAGGGCAAATCCTGGCCTCTTCCACCAGCCATATCAGTAGTCCAAGGGCTGTTCAGTGGCTGTGACACTTGCCACACAGACAGGTCATCATGGCACGGGGAAAACCAGCCTGGCCTCATCCAGAGGTCAATGAAAAGGCAGCTTGCCAATGCTTGTCTGTTAGACCGAGTCAGCAGGCAGCATTTAACTTTTAATAACTGTGCAGCAATTGGAAAATTTTATGTGTTACAAAAACTCCACAATGAAACTATTTATAGAACAGGTCAATCTCTGCTTCTTTCCAATGCTTTTTTTTAAAAGCTTGAATTAGAATTAGTTTTTACTTATGGGGTTAATTGTGGCATGAGCTGGCAGGAATAGAAACAAATCAAAATTATGCTCAAGAGGTTTTTGGCAGCCAGTGCTACCCAAAGAAAGAGCCAGAAAGAACACATTGAATTCATCCTACTTCCGTTTGTGCTGGCAATAAAGTAGGTTCCTGGCCATGCTGCTTCCCACTCACTGGTAAGAAAATCAGTCTGCTTATTTGAAGAAGCCTTTCAGGAACAGGCCAGTAATCTGAACAACTCTCAATTCCATTTTTTGTTTAATCTCAGGACAGTTAAGCTAACAGGAATTTACATTCATCTGACCTACAGTTTGTTTTACCTACAAAATTATTTTCATCTGATATATTGAAGCTGCAAGCAAATTATGTTTTGCAATGGTAGAAAACGAATGCCATTATTTTTGTCAGATTTTCCAGATTAGTGCAAAGCACAACGAATGAAAGCATACATTAGTCAAATGTGAATTTGCATGAGAGCACAATACTTTTCTAAAGATGACTTGAAAGGAAATTTTCAAGAATCTTGACCAAAAATAAAGGGGGGGGGGGCAAGGATCCTGAGCCTGAAAGCTGGTTCTATGGTCAGAAGCGAA
This sequence comes from Varanus komodoensis, assembly GCF_004798865.1. Lineage (NCBI taxonomy): Eukaryota > Metazoa > Chordata > Lepidosauria > Squamata > Varanidae > Varanus > Varanus komodoensis. Next base: position 8,896,618 of record NW_025335349.1, on the reverse strand, counting down.
TTCCATTCACTTTTCTGTCATCTGTTTCTATACTCTGCTTCCATTGTTATAATTGATGAAGATTAAATCTGAGGGTACAAAAAAGGAGTATCACCAAAAAGTGCCTCTCCTTGTTTAGCTAATGGAGAACTTACCAATGGTGAAGAATGACTTGGTTATCACCTTGAACACTCCAAAGCAAAGGCAGGACACAGATACAACTAATCACTGACATCCATCTAAAGATTAATTTTAGTAATCCAAAGTAAAATTCAAGGATCAATTTTGTGTGCTGATCTCAACATGCCTTTGGAAGTTGTCAAGAAATTACAAGGTACCCTTCTACTCTGCTCCGTTGTGAGCTTCTAGGGACTTGTGGCTGTCCTGCGTTAGAAACAACATGCTTGACTCAAGAAGTATTTGCTCTGGCATTGTAAGGCAATTCTTCTCATTTAAATAAGGGAAGCTTTATTCCTCTGCTCCTTTGAGAACTCGTAGAAAGTATACAACACTTTCCTACTTTCAGAATGTTCTGTCTTCAGAAAAACATCTGACTTCAGAAGTGCAAGTAGTACCACACTGGTTTTTTGTTTGGGAAATTCAAAATGGAGAGCATTAGGATATTAAAAAATTAAAAGGCTAGTACTGTGTTCTCTCAAACAGTTTCCCAGGTAACATTTGTGTGCTTCTCACAACAGTTCAAATTGTATTTTTGAAAGTACGCATGTGTACTTTTAATTATATGGCCTAACAATTGGAATTTTAAAAATCCTGGAACAAATTTTCCAATTTCTTTCCTAGAATCAAAGAAAGTTAGAATAAATGTCGGTTATGTTTTATATGTAGGAATGAAAGCTTTGAATGGGGAAAACACATTTGCTTGGAAAATATACAAGAAATCTAGCAATAAAAAAAATTCAGTCCTATAACACTAACCATGAATTGTTCTTTAGAACATAGTCCCAATGCATCTTAAATTGCAAGGCATCAGATGTGCTTGGAGTGTCAAAATGCAGTGGACGGGCCTGGCTTTGTACCCCGAATTCTGGGTCAAGCAAGCAAGCACACCATCTTCAGTTTAAGTGATTTAAGGCAGTGTGGTGTACTGGTTAAGAGCATGGGACTGGGACTCAGACAATCTGGATTCTAGTCCCTGTTCAGCCATGGAGCCAACTGGGTGACTTTGGGCCAGTCACAGACTCTCAGCCCAACCTACCTCACAGGGTTGTTGTTGTGGGGATATAATGGAGGAGGAGATGTAAGCTGCCTTGAGCCCTTTGTAGGAAAAAGGCAGGATATAAATCGAAAAATAAATAAAATGATTTAAGGCAGCAAATTAAACTATAGCTCTAAGTGATGGCTTTATTTTCCTAAGATTGTGCAAATTGAAGCTATATCTTATTTCTTACCTCCTCGCATCCCCATGCAAATCTTTACACTTCTAAAAGCAGAAGCTACAACCTACCTTGGCCTATTTTCACCTATCAAGTTAGGATGTGTGCTCAAGCCCAGTAGCATCATCCATTCCTTCATGCACTGTTATGGTAATTTAATTTCAACTGTAAATTGTGTTGAGATTATCTGCTGATATACATTTGAACCAGCACTAGATTTCCAGAATTCTATACCACAGTGTATACAAGTGGAATAAAGATCCTGACTGAAAAGCCATGCCTTACACACAAGGCTATCCTGATAGTTTTTTTTTTTAATTGTGTTTGAAAAGGAATAACAATCTAAGTGTATACAGATGCTTAAGGCTTCAATCTTATACCCACTGACATAAATGTAAGCTCCATTAAACTTAACATATCTTATGTTTAAGTAGACTTCTATAGAATATACTCTTAATGTCCAGTAATAAATTTACTTAAAGAAATAATTAAAAATGAACCCAGATATAATTATTGCCTCTCCACCTAAAACCCCTAAATGAACAGGCTGGAATCCTGTGTACTCAGGTTTGATTCTAAGTAAACATGCATAGAACTGGGTCATCAAGGGCTGAAATTTAAAAGTAAATTGCAAAGATCTGTTTTGTAGAGGAAGTGCTTGAAAGCACTTAAACACCAAACCCAGAATGATCAACCTGGACAGAATGGGCAATGGGAGTGACAGTTTCAGCATGGGTAGTTCTAGAAATGCTGGCTGGTAAAACCAACGTGCAACATGTATAATTAAGGGAAAGGCTCCTAACTGTGCAAGTGTAACCACAGGGGAAATGAAGGAAATTAAAAACAGCTGCTGGCAGTCCTCTGAAGAGAAAAAGTACAACAAAATTAGGTGAAAACTAATCAAAATTTTAAAAACTCAAGAAATGAAATCTATTTGGAGTTTAGGCAATTCTATTATTTCATGTGAACAGCTAGTAGTCTCCAGTGTATAGCACATACACAAAACCCAACTCAGCTCACTTGAAGGTCAAGGAAAAACTACATTTATTTTGCTCTGTAAAACAGGAATAAGAATGGGTTCTTAGACTATACTACTTAAGAAAAAATGTATAAAATTTTTTGAATATTCCTCATGTCAAAACTCAGTATATATGGAAAATAAGAATGGCAGACAGAATGTAGCTCTGTTACACCCTTAACATACTAGAATTCCAGAATCAGTGAGGACTTGAGACAAAGCAAAATGCAACTTGTATTTTAAATGGTACAATTGAGGTATATACCACATGACCTTTGACCTTAAGCTCTAATGTGGAATCTTTGACAGTAATAGTAAAAAAAGTGCTCTATTTTCAAGATGAGAAAATATTGACTTTATCACTGAATCCATAAAGGATAAAAATAAATTTTTAGGTAATTTTGCAAGGCATGGAAACTAATGGTCCACTGAGCAGAATCCTACTTCCTGAAATCCTTCGGTTCCCCCATTCTTCTGTCTCATACTCCACAAATAAAACTGTTTTGCTGTACTGTCCCTTATTGAAAAAATATGGCTAAAGTGTTTATTCAATAGAAATTATCAATGAGCCCTTGGGAAAGAAAGATACAGAAATTAAAAGAGTAAAATCCTGCTACACATGAATAACAAGACCTAGTTTTAGATTATTCCCTTAATATCCTGAACACGTAAGTCTGAGCTGGCAACTCTTTCAGCAACAAAAATAAAGACTGCCACAAGAGAATATTAAATGTCATTTGTGCCTCTGCCTCTCACAAATGTTTACCAGAAAGTCATATATTTTTCATGCTAAGTAACTTAAAACTTTTATAAGAATACTTAGAAGTTATTCTATCCAACATGAAAACCAATACAAGAGATACATCTAATTAGTCAGCTACTTGATAGGTTTGCTTCAACAACTCACCCATTCTGCTTTATTGAATACTGGTCATACCTTGTGCTATTTTAAAGCTATCTACACTGACAGCCTGCACATAAGTATATATTTTTTATAAGCACACCCCGGTAGTGCAATTCACTGGACTTACAAAAAAGTAAGCCTCGCAGGTTCAATATAACTTACTGCCAACCTTGTGTACAAGATTGCTGGGAGGAAAGTGGGAGAAGGGAGAAAAGTTGAAATCCCAGAAATATACAAATAATGGCTTATTGGCTCTTTTGAGTTTCAAATTTAAAATACCCTTTAGGTACACTATAAATAAGACCAAATAATATTATATACCAATATTATACCACTTCTATAATAGAAAGATAAAACTAGTATCCTTTAAATATTAATAAAAATTAAAGGACAAAAGTTTTGTAACACTTGAATGGTTACCAATATACATATTCAGGGTTGGATACAAACTTAGAGAAAATCCATTGCTATCAATGGGTCTTAAACTCAACTTACTTGAATCCCACTGATTTCAATGGGAATACTCTAAGTATAAAAACATCTTAATCTTTGTTGTTAGTCACGAAGTTGTGTCCGACCCATCATGACCCCATAGACAACATTCCTCCATGCCTTCCTGTCCTCCACCATCCCCCAGAGTCCACTTAAACTCACGCCAACTGCTTCAGTGACTCCATCCAGCCACCTCATCCTCTGCCGTCCCCTTCTTCTTTTGCCATCTATTGTTCCCAGCATTAGGCTCTTCTCCAGGGAGTCCTTCCTTCTCATTAGGTGGCCAAAGTATTTGAGTTTCATCTTCAGTATCTGGCCTTCTAAAGAGCAGTTAGGGTTGATCTCCTCTAGGACTGACCAGTCCAAGGGACTTGCAGGAATCTCCTCCAGCACCACAATTCAAAGGCCTCAATTCTTCAGCACTCAGCCTTCCTTATGGTCCAACTTTCACAGCCATACATTGCAACTGGGAAAACCATAGCCTTGACTATGCGCACTTTTGTTGGCAGGGTGATGTCTCTGCTTTTTAGTATGCTGTCTAGATTTGCCTTAGTTTTCTTCCCCAGGAGCAAGCATCTTTTAATTTCTTGGCTGCAGTCTCCATCTGCGGTGATCTTGGAGCCCAGGAAAATAAAATCTGTCACTACCTCCATTTCTTCCCCATCTATTTGCCAGGAAGTGAGAGGACCAGATGCCATGATATTAGTTTTCTTAATGTTGACTTTCAAGCCAACTTTTGCACTCTCCTCCTTCACCCGCATCAAGAGGCTCTTCAGTTCCGCTTCTTTCTGCCATTAGAGTGGTATCATCTGCATATCTGAGGTTGTTGATATTTCTCCCAACTGGAATCTTAATTCCAACTGGTGATTCATCTAGCCCCACCTTTCTCATGATGTGCTCTGCATATAAGTTAAATAGGCAGGGCGACAGTATACAGCCTTGCCGAACTCCTTTCTCAATTTTGAACCAATCAGTGGTTCCATGTCCAGTTCTCACTGTTGCTTCTTGACCTGAATATAGGTTTCTCAAGAGACAAATAAGATGGTCTGGGACTCCCATCTCTTTAAGAACTTGCCACAATTTGTTGTGATCCACACAATCAAAGGCTTTACCATAGTCAATGAAACAGATTTTTTTCTGGAACTCCCTAGCTTTCTCCATGATCCAGCATATGTTGGCAATTTGATCTCTAGTTCCCCTCCAGCTTTGAAATCCTGCCTGTACTTCAGTCTTAATCTAGCCACACCTAAATGTGAACTGCCAAAGGCCAATTGAGGAGGAGACTGATCTAACCCTGCTCTCTAAATCAGTTTTAGCTAGTGAGCACACTAACTCAATTAAATGAGTTACACTGACACTTACAGAATCACTTTTAGATATTAAGGAGCATAAAAAATACACCTGCACATAGTTTTAAGGGAACTAATCCTTTAGATTTTTTCAGATTGCTCTGTGATCCATAGCCAATTATTTTGTGGAGGTAGTGGAGAAGAGTGTAGAACAAGTCCAAACCCAGAGGTGGAATAACCAAACTGGTAATGCATAGCCACATAGGGTGTTGTGCAAAGTACCCCAATGGGTTAACCGTGAGTTAAATAAAACATAGGTTAATATAACATGCCAACCAGGTCACTATGGATTACTCAGTCTTGACTCTTGTTTGTAAGGTATTATGGGTTCTCAGTATTTTTTTAAAAATGCATTTTATATCCAATATGCTTCTCTATACAAGAGTCTTTGAATGTTATTGACAAGTTGTGCAAAGATGATCATATCCACAGAGATGACATTTTGCACCCTTCGGATTTTCTTCCCTTTCCAATGTCATTGGTGTCTTCCTTCCTTTAAGACTACAGCCTAACTTCTATGCACTAATTTCATTAGCACACGTTCTAAAAAAAGTTGAAAACAAATCAGTAGCAGGTTAGGCAGAATACATTATAAATACTCTAGGTCTTGACACCTGTTTTCCATTATTTTATTAAAAAAATAAATCTATATCAACATATGTATCAGCTTGCTGCATGACTTATCCTTTACCATAATATTAAGAGAGAAACATTGCATTCTTCACATCTTGAAAAGGAATACAAGCTCCAGGCCATTCTCAGGAATAGAACCGAATAATCAGAAACTAAGATACATCACAACCTGTTAAAAAACAAAAACAAAAATCTCATTTCAACCAAATCAAGATATTGCAACAAATAACCTTGCAATTGGACGTATGTCTTTTGCTAGGTAAATCTCTCTACTATAATGCATTCAAGTAGTACTAAAAGCAATTGCTAAGCCAGCAAATGTTTACATTTGTTTCCAACCCTTGTTTAATGCTTCCTCTTAACTAGCGTCTTTTAATTCCTAGTAACTCTCAGACAATTTTTAGACAAATACTAGGTAACTGAAAGTCAGTTATGCTCTTTTTGTATAATCCCAAGAACTGGTTCTGTATGAATTAATGGAGGAAGTTTTTTCCATGGTTTTCTGCTAACAGTGGTAAGCATGGGGGGGGGGGATATGGCAAAGGTAGGCTTCTTGTTCTTGTTAGGCTTCTTCAGCTGAAATGGATGCTATTTAACCATGCTTATGTGCAGTACTACAGCTGCAAACTGTATGCTCTTTTTATCAATCCTGTGACTTTGGAAATACTTCTTTGGAGAAAGTACTCTTTAAAATGTGGCTGCTGAGCATGTGACCACCAGCAAGAATCAAGAACTAATGCATAGTCGTCTGCCCTTTTGTAAACAGGTTGAAAAGGATGTGTGGCTGTGATGGTTGCATGAATTCCCTGCTTTATCTACAGTCCTGCCAAGGTATTTCATCCAAAACTATCTTCCCCTTTAGAAAGAACACAAAGGTCTCTTTTGGGCAAAGGCATTGTTACACAAAAACAAATAGTATCTCTCTTCTCATTTGGAGTACAGTACCTTCTGAATTTTTCTTTAGAAGTTATGGAAGGTAGTTGTTTTTGTTTGGACTATTAGAGGCCAGTATCATAAGGTGGAACTTTTTTACATAATTTAAAAATCAAATTACATCATGTCAATATGCCAACAAGTTGACTCAATATTATTAGACAACTCTACTTAAAATTAAGAAGCAAGCAAGCAAGCAATGAAATCTAGCAATATTTTGGTTTTCTGGGCATTACAAAAAATAGTAATCATACATTTAAAAATGTTTATCAGATAAAGCACATATGAATGCAACATTCAGAATTCTGACACAGAAATGTAATGTGGGCAGTATGCTGCTGTTTCAAGCCACTTACCAAAATACAATTTTATAATGAAAGAATGTCAGAGTACAATTAAACAACATTCAGGAACCACTAAAAAGGATCCAGTATTATTACTTATGCTGACTGTATTTGATACTGTGCTAAATACTGCTTGAATAAGACTTGTGCAGCATTATCCCAAGCACTTGTGAAATACCCTCTTTCATTATCTGAAGCATTCATTACTGAAGATCATATTGCCTGCGCTTGGATTTAAAATGCAAACCACTCACCTTGGAAACACAATGCATTTAGACACATTCTTACATTGTTGTACATAGTTGAAGTAGAACATCTTGTAACGGCAACTGTAAATCAAAGTATGGATTTGATTACTTTGCTACATAAGCATTCCCCATGCATTCTAGAAGTCTTACTGGGAAATGTTCAATGACAACTTTACTTAACACAGAAAAGTTAACCAATTTATCCTATAAATATTTTCTTTATTTGCATTGTGTCTAGAAGTTACTATTGTTCTATTAACAGAAATTCATAACAAAGGTTTCCTAAGTAGTGAAAAACTTAATTACAAATGTTGAAAAAAGTTGGCCTAATTAACATATGTACAGATTTGTCTAGTTAATACATTGAGGAGAATCTGTTCAATTAATGACACACATTTTATAAGCATCAACAGGAAACTTGATAATACTTGGAGTCCTTAAATTGGGTGGAGTGAATATGGTAAATTTCAGTTTTTTTAATGTCAAGATAACATGCCACAGAAGTATTCAGTCCGAACTGCTGTTGATAAATTGTTCTGTTGCTTCTTGAAAGGACTTCTCTGTCAAACTAGTGTCCTTCTGTCCCTTCTTTCCTTTGTTCTGCTGTTCCTGTAGATTCAAGATTATGTTCCTTATTTCTTCTCGTTTTGTTTTCATTCTTGGGCGTGGAAACCAGTCTGTCAGATTCATTGGTAGTTCAAAGCTTATAATGGGAGTCTGGAGGGCACAAAAGAAGTATGTTATAACAATAGTGTCCACATGGAAAATCTATGTAGTAATGCTGTATAAAGTACTCAAGGCGGCAAACTTCCCACCCTTCTGACCACATTACTTAAGTACTGTAATCCACCCCCCACATCACTTCCTAGTACACAAAATATGAAGCAAATGACCGGTGCAGCTATGAGCACATTCCTTGCAGTGTCTTCCCTTTATTTTAGTTTGTTATTTATAAACATTTCATAGCTGTTTACAGATTCTGAAAATGCAATAAAATAAGGCAATACAAAATAAAACATAGCAGCAAAAATCAGAAAGCAATGGAAGTTAAGGGAGACAGAAGCGGCTAGTTCCTTCCAAAATTGTTACATGCTATCTTTGCCTCCTCTGTTAAGAGCTAATTGAAGCACCCATCCATCTTCCATCAAGTCAGTATATGCAGGTTGGATGCAATTTCTTTACTGAATACTGCTAGTTGAATAATTAGTTCATCTTGTCTTGAAAAGAGATACTTTGAGAGAAGTTAGGTCTCACACTAGTGGCTGATGGATCAGGTAGATATGTTAGGGCCTTTGTCTAGGAATGAGAAGGTGGAGCACTGGTTTCTCATTTGCGTATCATCACTCCAAGTCATTGCCCACTCTCCCTGTAGGCATGGGTTAAGTGAAGCTCTGCATAGGAAGTCTGGCTTCAAAGGGTGGTCAAAGTAAGTCACTCTTCTTTCATTTCCAGTGGTTAGTCTCTTTTCTGCTTGTTCCTATAACTGCTACTACTACCTTCTAAACAAGGTTTCCCTTACCACCTTTTTATTTTTATTTATTTATTTATTTATTTATTTATTTATTTATTTATATTTATTTATTTATTTTTCAATTTATATCCTGCCTTTTTCCTACAAAGGGCTCAAGGCAGCTTACATCTCCTCCTCGATCTTATGTGGAACCTTCTCTCCCTTCTCTCCACATAGTCCCTCTGTCCAGCCTTTTCCAGCATCTTACATCATCCCTGGCTTGGGACTTCTTTGCTCCAGCTGCCTGGCCTACCACACAGCACTGACTCTACTTTGCCTTTTCATTTCCGCCTCAACTACACCATTCCCAAAAACCCACCCCAGCTAGTTGTCTTGGCATATTTTCTGCCACTGTTGGACCCAATTGAAGCTAGGAAGTTATAGCACTTACTCAAATGCCTCCATAGAGAAAATATCCTCTGAAATAATCAAGACCCAAACTTTGTAAAGGAATACTTTACAAATTCAGTTTTTGTGAATTCTGATGCAAAATGAGCTAAATTGCATCTTTCAAAATAATATGTAGGAACTTGATTTTGCATTTGCTGTATGTTCTACTATAATACTTGGCCAAATCTGTGGCTTGCACCATTGTTGTACTCTAGGAATTGTTAGTTGCTTTGACCATTTTAAGTGGAATAATACTGTATTAAATACCCATATGAATCTTACCAAATGAATCACAGACAGTCTTAAAGGACTGCATTATGTCCAGCTGGAAGGAAGGAATTCAGAATATAACTGGAAAAAGCCAACAAAGGGCTTTTAAAACCATCTACTCCAGCTTTCTTTTTGTTTATTGTTTTATGATGCTTATAGGTTTGGAAACATATTGATTAGTGTGTGCACGTGCATGCATTTTGAGCTGCCTTGAGTTTCTTTCCGCAAAAAGACAACTAAAAATACTCCAAAAAAATTCCATACTTATTTGTGCAAGGGCAGCATCCAGCAGGGTTATCCCAATTACCGTCTTCTGCTCAATCTGTTCATGCAACAGGGCTTTCAAGCTCATAAAAATAACTTCATAAATGAGCAGGATTGCTTGTTTCTACATTGGAACAGGTAAGGGAGCTTTGTTCTTAAGAGTTCTGGTAACCTTCCCTATTCCGGAAACCAGCACTCGATTATTCTTAGAAGCATGAAAGCACAGTTGTGCAAGCTGTTGCTCCCACATGCGCCTACGCACAATAGGGTAATACCCATATGTTTAATTTCCCTACAATAAAACCACTAACCTTAAGATTCTTCTCAAATAAATGGCTCAGTATAAAATTTTTTAAATGTTTTACTTTGTCATTTTACTCAGGTACACCTTAACTACTATATTCCATGCATCATTAAGCTCACATTTAAATTACTGCAGTGCACTTCATGTGGGGCAACGCTTGTGCTTGAACTGGAATCTGGAACTGTTGCAGTATGTGCACATATTGCACTGGTACTGAAGCCACTGCTCTGACTACCTGCTAGCTACCAGGTCAAATTCTTTTGAGAGGCACCAAACACCATGTTTTTAGGTGTCTGCTAAAAGTCACACCTCTTTGCTCAGGCCTTCTTTTCTGGTTGATTGTGCTGCCTGCTTTAATTGCTTTTTAAACGTTTGATGATTATCTGTATTTATTACAATGTTGTATTTTAATAGGACTCAGACAATCTGGATTACATTTCCCACTCAGCCATGGAGCCAACTAAGTGACTCTGGGCCAGTCAAGACACTCAGGCTACCTCACAGGGATATTGCTGCAGGGATAAGATTGAGGGCAGTGGGAGGAGTATGATATAAGTTGCTTTGAGTTCTTTAAAAAAAAGAAAAAAAGGCAGGATATAAATCTAATAAACAAACCACGTTGATAAATATAAATATGCTAAGTTAAGCAGTACATAAACTGATCAAAATAAATATAGGGAGAATATGAATATTCCAAGTTGATAAACTTGGAATAAGTTAATAAAATGGAGTAAGTTAATAAAGTTAATAAATAATATTAAGTTTATTAACTTAATAATAAGTTAATAAAATGCTGGGCATGCATGTCTCTAGAAATCTCTGTGGTTACTCATTCCAACTTAATATTCAAATGCCAACTGTACTGAAGTGGTTAACTAAAAATATCAGCAACTCACTTCAAAAAAGCTTTCCACATACTGTAGAACATAAACACCACAATCGCTGAAGTTGTTCTGCTGTGGCACTTTAGGATTTGAGCCTTTCATGACATCTTTGGAGAAACTTCGTTTACTACCTTTCCTGACTTCCCACTCCACTTCCAAGTATCTGCAAAACAAACAATATAGCTCAGATTTTTTTTTACAGCGTGTTTCAATTTCACATAAAAGGTTTTGCATTGGAAATTAGCTACTCACTCCCTTAGTGTTCTGACGACATTTGATCTGGAAGGGCCTCTCAATGAATCCATAAGCAAAATGCAAGGCCTACAAGTAAACACAGTATTTTTCCTCCATTAGGGCTACAGAATAAAGCAGCAGCTTCTTGTTAGAGCCAGGCCAGAGTGTCTTCAATTCCCCTGCAGCTCCCAGAGCAGCCTCCCATGTCATCTGAAGTTCCCCAGCCTTGCAAAACAGCATTAGAGATAGGGCTGGGAAGAGCAAGGGAAAGGGAAAAATTGAACAAAAGAACAACACTGCCTTTCCCTCTTCCTCCTCTATAAACTCTGGATCAAACTCAAAGGTTTTAGTCTCATTAAAAAAACTGTTACACAGAGTTAGACTTATTCACAGACAGTTATAAATACCTTTATTTAAAACTTACTGTTTACATATAGTGGGCTTCAGATGCCATTGTCCTAATTCTGAATTACAAGTGTCATCTGCAAGGCCATCATCATCACTGCTATTGTCCTGGAAAATAAATGTGTTATTATTTTAAAAGATTCTCTCAGACTCAGAGAAGCTAAATTTATAAATAAAGCCAAGAAGTACATTCCCTACTGGCCTACTTCAAATCAAATATAACATATCCTGACATATTGATAAGGTTTTTAACCATTACAGCAGAATAATTTTCTTCTTAATATTTGTGAATACTGAAAACATACTAGTTAGCATACCTGGAAAGTTGTAAGAATTGGACACTTTTAAAATAACTTTCTAGTATACTATCATTCTATTTACACTAGAGTAATGAATCTCCCTTAGGATTTTAAAATCATCATATACAAAAACATTCCCATAATATAGGTAATTAGATTTTGTGTGAAGCTATAAAGTGACTTTTTTAGTGACTGCAATAATGGATAAAGCTTGCCTTCTAGTGGCTGAAACTGGAAAGTTAACTATGAATGTACTATCCTAATGAGCTCCTGTAGATAATACAGTACCTTAATTAAAGTGCAAAAAGCAGTGCTAGTAGCACTAGGAAACAAATTTAATATCTACCTATAACCAAGCAGGGATAAATAATAACCATCTTTTAATCATTTCCCTTTGCACTGTCACAAAAGTACACTGAAACATCACACTGCTATCTTAATAGTTTATTCCTTTTAAATCAGTGCCTATTAAAGTGGTTGGAGAAGCTTACAATGCACCCAACACCCTATACATATGCTAAACTGAAATTACCTCACACACATTACCTCACGCTCATAAATGCCAAAATACAAAACATATAATTATGTATAAAAGTATCACGGTGAGTTAAGATATGTTAATTGGTTGCTTGTTGCCCTATAATACCCAGTTTCACTGTAATACTTTGTTTTAAACACTGTAGGAAAAAGTTTAGTCTTACAGCTAAAGAATACTGGTTACCTAAGTAAAGTTGTTAGAATTTTTACCTGGTTATCTTGATCTTCTGAAAAATCTATAAGCTCATCTTCATTTAATTTGCCACTGTCAGCTGAATCTTCACTATAGTTTAGCCTAATTTTCTGTAAGCCATCTGCATTAACCATAAAAATTAGTAAATTATAAAAAGTGTCATACACATAGATGATCTCTCAGAGAGAAAAGTGAAGCATGAAGTGGAGTCAATGGATATTATGCCAGCAATAATCCTGAAGAACAAATGATTAACTGAAATAAGTCTTGCAAAATAAGTGAACCATATTTTTGCAAATATACATTTCCTCATTAACAATGCAAATCTGTACATGTCCACTTAGAAGCAACTCCCAAGTTTAAATGATAACAGATTGCAGCTTCAACCATTATATTTAAAATACCTACTATATTCCAAGGTTTATTTATTTATGGGCTACTTTTTAACCCAAATAGGACTTAATTGTCATGTTTTGCAATTTCAAACATAAAAAAAAAACAACCAAATAGTTACAGTTTCAGAAGGAGTTGCCTTGTGCCTTATCCATCTCCCTGCAGACATGGCTCAGCTGAGGCTTTTTCAGATGGACAGAAGTGTTCACCTGAACAATTTTACAATTTTGAAAAGTTCAAAGGCATTTGTACAAGTAACTGCACTAAAGATATTTTAAAGGGGGAGTGACAAACCAATGACAGCCCTTCAGGTGTGCCATTGGAGTACTTTGAAGGGGCTGTTACTAGCTCTCAAAGCTCTGTTTTTTTAAATCTCTGGAAAAGAAAGAAAAGCGGGGAGGGGGGAGGGAGCTGCTGCAAGTGTAAAAGGGGGAGCTAGCACTGGCAGTTGCCGGAGCTAGGTCAGCAAGACTGACAAGAGGTTTCTGCAGCTCTTCCAAAGTGCCTTGCTCTAGAAATTTCCTGTAAGATGCGTTAGGGTTGGTTGTTGTATCAAGGAAACAACAACTGGGTTTGGTTAACTAGCTGATCACTTGTTACTCTCCTTTTCCTTTGTATATTATAAACAAGTGAATACATGGAAGAATTCAAAACTCCTTATTTTAGCAAACAAGGAAATTCAGTACCTTAAGTGAGCAACAGCAGCTGTTCTCTAATTCTGAAAATAGCTTTTGCCTTTAACCATCCACATTTTCAAGAGAAAAAATTCAAAAATGACCAAAGAATCCATCTTGTATCACGTGTAAGAAAGCTAATATTAACTACCTTTGCCATTAATGTACCAAGCCCAATAGTAACACACAAACAGTAATTTTAGAACTGCTGGAGCTCTGGGGAGGGGCTGACTAAAATTTCATCCTAATTCAGATACCCCAAATAATAAAAAAAATAATAAACCTTACAATTAAACTTATCCGACACATAGTCACCTGGAAGTACCTGGTGCTCCAGCAAAAAATGAGCAGGTTTGCATAATCACCCCAGTACAAATGCGCTGCAGAGTGTGCCAACAACCAACCCACCTATTCCTGCCAAGGATTTGGATGGTTGCCATGACATCTGAGCCTGGAAGGCATGGCTTGTTGGAGGAGAAAAGAACCCTCCTTCAATAAAACATGGGCACACCATGGCAACTCCCCACCACAACCCACAATAGCTTAAAGAAACAATGATGGGCTGCATGGAGCATACAAACTACCCCAGTATCATTTCTGGTCTGAAAAAGTCCTTAAGCTGTGCCCCTCTTCTGCTACATTACTACTCACACAACCACTTCACTTTTACTATGAATCAGCTGAAACTGATTAGAATAATTTGAAGCATGCCTAATGGAAAGTGTGCAATCTCCCCTCCTACAGCAATGTTAGAGGGGGTTCTATTAAAAGAATTGGAAATATCTAGCTGAGAAACTGCCTTATGAGGCAGTTTGCTTATCAGAGTACTATCTGCTCTTCAATGGTATCTATTCTCCCGGGTTTCAGAAAGCGCTCTATCATGGCTATGTTGGCTGAGACCCTTTTAACTAAAAATGCTGGACTGGAACAGACTTTCTTCATGCACAGTATGCATTCCAGGTTACTAGGACCAAAATGGGAAGACAAATATTATTTTGGAGACTTCAAATACAACAGCTGTCAAACCACAGTGCTTTGTATATATTCAGAAATGTACATACATGGATGTTTCCATATCCGTGTCCCTAAACCTCGTTCTAACAATGATCATGAGTTGCAAATAGTGGCAACCCCTCCCCCTGCTACTGTAAAGTCACTAACAGTGGCACTTCGGAGCAATCATCACGGGTTCACCACCCTTTAAAAATGTTTTCGTCCCTAAAATTGTGCAAATGTTTGTTTTCTTCATCACTTTTGTAAGCATATGTGTAGTCTTGCTTGATCAATGTCCCTCTATGATTTGGCTGTCAAAGGGAATTGCAGCACAGAGCACTACTGTTGTGGTAATTACAGTCTCAAACACTTAGCAAGAGTTTAAAAAAAAAAAAACCCTGAAAAGACAGAGTGAATGGGTTCTCATGGAAGTGTCAGTGTAAGTTCCCAAGTGGCCTATTTGTTCCATCCTGGTCTGCCACCAATATGAAAGTTAGGGGTTTTTTCTGTTTTGTACAAACCTGTCAGGAATATTTGTGCAACTTCTTGGACTGGAAATATATGCACATTTAATGACAGAAGTAAATAGAAGGGAATTCTTCCTAAATTTAAGGTCTGGGAAGTAAAAGGGAGAAATTTGTATACCTGCAGTTAATAGATCAGTGAATGCAGATGAGCAAATTGTTCTTCTATTTACTTCTCAAACATTAAATTTGCTTATTTCTGCAGTTTTTAGAACTGTCAGGAAGCTGTAGCAATAAGTGCTCCAAAAAGGCCCAGCTAAAGAGAGGTGGAGTTAATTATCTCTACTTCTTGGAGCTGCTAGAAATTCAGGGAAGGTGAAAAGAGTTGAGCTATGTCAGCTCAGCATTCAAAACTGAAAGGATTATATTGCTGAGAAGGAGAGAATTTCCTCACTGCCATTTTTGGTGCATTTTCTGACAACTGTGTACAAATTTGCCTGCAGGCAAATATCCATGAATGCTACCTACTCTTTGGTGTGACTGCACTTGGAATATTGTGTTTACTGTAGGTAAGGCGACCAGAACTGAAGGGCAACAAAAATGATCAGGGGACTAGAGCAACTCCCCTATGAGGAATGGCTGCAACAACAGGGAAATTCAGCTGAGAAAAAAGGCAGATAAGGGGAGACATGGTAGAGAGTTTTAAAATCTATGGTATAGAGGAAGTAGAGAGGGAGACATTTTCCCCCCACTACCACAACACTTGAGCCCAGTCATCCCATGAAGCTGATTGGTGGGAGGTTTTAGACAGATAATAGGAAGTACTTCACAGTGTATAAACTATGGAATTTGCTGGGTCACTTTTTAAAAAGATTGGACAGATTTATGAGGAAGGAGGCTATCAGTGGCATGCCTGTATTCACCGATTGCTGAGGAGCTTGGACAGGAGATGGTCTTACACCCATCCTGCCTTGGTCTGATCCAGCATGTATTTTCTTATATTCTCCAGCTCCACTGACAGCTGAAACATACAAGGAACAAGCAAGACTACACATACTGGACTGTTTTAAGAATGCACGTGCAAAAAGCTACCAAGAGTATTAGTATTATGAAAACCATTGTGCAAGTTTCTGGGACTAACAAAAATGTAAATAAAACCTCAATTGTACATTTTAAGGCTATGCTTTTTTTAAAAGAAAAGTTTTGAAAGAGGGTAGTGATCAGAGTAGGGAGGTGGCAACAACACAATCAATACAGTGTAATTTATTCAAAAAGCAGATCATCATGTTGTGCAAACTTGTCCATTGCTTTTGAGCAGATATCTTAATATATCAAATTCCAAGAAAAATTTCTGTGCTCTTGATACTAAAACGAACATAGAGAGGCAAGAGTACGCACCAACAGCCTGAATGTGAGTTTTATGTTCACTCTGCATGCCATTCGCCTCTGTAGCCCTGTGGTCATGTTTATGACATACAAGTTCCACAGTTCTGAGTTCTTCTGTGGTGCTATTTAACTGATTCAGTTTTTTAAAGCCACCTTTCACGGAAGGGCTTCTTTTGCAGTATAGCGACTCACTCTCCTCAGCCTCTGGGCTTGTGTCAGTTAAGCCTGCAATTTGCTTCTTGTTCAGCACCTTCTTTGTTATTGTTGCAGAGGGGGATTGATGTAATATATCCAATTCACTAGGTAAAGGAGGTGAAGTGCTTGAGTCTTGATCTAAAGAGGAAGATTTAACTTGTGAAGGTACAGTTTCCTGGTAATATGGATTGGTCTCATATATGGGTTTCTCTAAACCTGGAAAGCAGATCACAGCCAAAAACCAATGTGCTCTGCAAAAGAAAAGCACACAAGCAAATAAAAATAACTAAGCCGCCATCTTAACATGTGCTATAATACTAAACATGTTTTGGCTTCCTTTACTGACCAACTAAAAATCAGTTATTGCCAGGTCTTTCTCCCACACAGAGATGTGCTAATGATACTACATCCCTGAAATGCAACATGAAGTGGTCAAGGGAAGTCCCTTGCTCCTCTGTACACACAAAGATGAGAAGAGGGAGCACAAAACAAACTCCAGCTCCTCAGAAGTTCAGAGCCAAATTTGGGCAAAATCTTGAAGCTTCCTATGTTCCCAACAGGTGCTGCAATTTCAACATAACCATTGCTGCACACCTAGCCACTGAAGCTTTTCATGGCACAGAGACCAGAGGATGTACTTCATATTCCCACTGCAGTTTCAAGAAGAAATAAGGGGGAAGAAAATAGGTGATCCATCTTCAAGTGTCTGCCAGAAGCAGTGATTCTGCTCTCCATTAGACCCCAAGCCAATTGTTGTTGTTAGTTGCGAAGTCGTGTCTGACCCATCACGACCCCATGGACAACATTCCTCCAGCCTTCCTGTCCTCCACCATCCCCCGAGTCCACTTAAGCTCACACCAACTGCTTCAGTGACGCCATCCAGCCACCTCATTCTTTGCCGTCCCCTTCTTCTTTGGCCATCTATTGTTCCCAGCATTAGGCCCCTCTCCAGGGAGTCCTTCCTTCACATTAGGTAGCCAAATTATTTGAGTTTCATCTTCAGTATCTGGCCTTCTAAAGAGCAGTCAGGGTTGATCTCCTCTAGGACTGACCGACTTGATCACCTTGCGGTCCAAGGCACTCGCAGGAATCTCCTCCAGCACCACAATTCAAAGGCCTCAATTCTTCAGCACTCAGCCTTCCTTATGGTCCAGCTTTCACAGCCATACATTGCAACTGGGAAAACCATAGCCTTGACTATACACACTTCTGTTGGCAGGATAATGTCTCTGCTTTTTCGTATGCTGTCTAGATTTGCCACAGGGGCAAGCGTCTTTTAATTTCTTGGCTGCAGTCCCCGTCTGTGGTGATCTTGGAGCCCAGGAAAATAAAATCTGTCACTACCTCCATTTCTTCCCCATCTATTTGCCAGGAAGTGAGAGGACCGGATGCCATGATATTAGTTTTCTTAATGTTGACTTTCAAGCCAACTTTTGCACTCTCCTCCTACACCCGCATCAAGAGGCTCTTTAGTTCCTCTTCACTTTCTGCCATTAGAGTGGTATCATCTGCATATCTGAGGTTGTTATTTCTCCCAGCAATCTTAATTCCAACTGGTGATTCACCCGCCTTTCTCATGATGTGCTCTGCATATAAGTGAAATAGGCAGAGTGACAGTATACAGCCTTGCCGAACTCTGTTCTCAATTTTGAACCAATCAGTGGTTCTGTGTCCAGTTCTCACTGTTGCCTCTTGACTGCATATAGATTTCTCAAGAGACAAAGAAGATGGTCTGGGACTCCCATCTCTTTAAGAACTTGCCACAATTTGTTATGATCCACACAATCAAAGGCTTTAGCATAGTCAATGAAACAGAAGTAGATGTTTTTCTGGAACTCCCTAGCTTTCTCCATGATCCACCGTATGTTGGCAATTTGATCTCTAGTTCCTCTCCCTCTTCGAAATCCTGCCTGTACTTCTGGTAGTTCTCAGCCCACATACTGCTCGTAGCTTGCAGGATTTTGAACATCACTTTGCTAGCATGTGAAATGCGTGCAATGGTGCAGTACTATGAACATTCTTTGGCATTGCCCTTCTTTGGGATCAGACTGTAAACTGACCTTTTCCAATCCTGTGGCCAATGTTGAGTTTTCCAAGTTTGCTGGCGTACTGAGTGTAGCACTTTTACTGCATCATCTTTTAAGATTTTGAATAGCTAAGCTGGAATACTGTCACCTCCACTAGTTTGTTGTTGCTCAGACTTCCTAAAGCCCATTTGACTTCACATTCCAGGATGTCTGGCTCGAGGTCAGTGACCACCGCATTGTGGTTCTCAGGGACGTTAAGCTCTTTCTTGTATAGTTCTTCTGTGTAATCTTGCCACCTCTTCTTAATCTCTTTTGCCTCTGTTAGGTCCCTGCCATTTTGGTCCTTTATCATGCCCATCTTTCATGAAACGTTCCCTTCATATCTCCAATTTTCTTGAAGAGATCTCTGGTCCTACCTATTGTTTTTTTCTATTTCTTTGCACTGTTCATTGAAGAAGGCATTCTTATCTCTTCTAGCTATTCTCTGGAATTCTGCATTCAATTGGGTGTATCTTTCTCTTTCTCCCTTGCCTTTCGCTTCCCTTCTTTCCTCAGCTATTTGGAAAGCTTCCTTAGACAGCCATTTTGCTTTTTTGCATTTCTTTTTCTTTGGAATGGTTTTAGTTGCTACCTCTTGCACAGTGTTGCGAATCTCTGTCCATAGTTCTTCAGGCACTCTGTCTATCAGATCTAATGCCTTAAATCTATTTGTCACCTCCACTGTATATTCATCAGGAATATGATTTAGGTCATACATGAGTGGCCTAGTGCTTTTCCCTACTTTCTTCAATCTTAAGCCTAAATTTTGCAACAAGAAGCTCATGATCTGAGCCACAGTCAGCTCCTGGTCTAGTTTTTACTGACTGTATAGAGCTTCTCCATCTTTGGCTGCAGAGCTCACAGTCAATCTGATTTCTGTGTTGACCGTCTGGTGAAGTCCATGTGTAGATTTGTCTCTTGGGTTGTTGGAAAAGAGTGTTTGCTATGAGCATCATATTCTCTTGACAAAATTCTACCAGCCTGAGCCCTGATTCATTTTGTACTCCAAGGCCAAACTTGCCTGTTATTCCGGTTATCTTTTGGCTTCCTACTTTAGCATTCCAATCCGCAATGATGGTAAGGACATCATTTTTGGTGTTAATTCTAGAAGGTGTTGTAGGCCTTCATAGAACCAGTCAACTTCCGCCTCTTCAGCACCAGTGGTTGGGGCATAGACTTGGACTACTATGATGTTGAATGCTTTGCCTTGGATTCGAACTGAGATCATTCTGTCATTTTGGAGATTGTATCCCAGTACTGCTTTTCCTACTCTTTTATTGACTATGAAGGCTACTCCATTTCTTCTGAGGGATTCTTGCCTACAGTAGTATACCTGATGGTCATCTGAATTAAATTCACCCATTCCTGTCCATTTTGGTTCAATGATTCCTAAGATGTCAATGTTTAGTCTTGTCATCTCTTGTTTGACCACATCCAGCTTGTCTTGATTCATGGATCTTACATTCCAGGCTCCTATGGAGTATAGATCTTTGCAGCATCGGACTCTCCTTTCACCACCAGATACATCTGCAACTGAGTGTCCTTTTGACTTTGACCCAGTCGCTTCATTCTTTCTGGTACTACTATTACTAGTCCTCTGCTCTTCCCCAGTAGCATATTGGATACCTTTCGACTTGAGGGGCTCATCTGCTGGTGTCATATCTTTTTCCCTTTTGGTACTGTCCATGGGGTTTTCATGACAAAGATACTGGAGTGGGTTGCCATTTCCTTCCCCAGTGGATCACATTTTGTTAGAGCTCTCTGCTATGACCTGTCCATCTTGAGTGGCCCTGCACGGCATAGCTCATAGCTTCATTGAGCTACGCAAGCACGCTTGCCATGTCAAGGCAAAAGTGGGGCATGTTCTCCCTCTATGCATGAAAGCAAAGGGAGCCTCCAAAAGCCTAAGATTTGATGCAGCATGGTCTTATAAAAGATCATGTTATATTGTTAAATCCAACTGCAGCAAATTGGAAACATCCAAAGGGCACTAGACATTTGAGGATGTCTGTCGTATGACTAAAAATAATGAAGTTCCAGAGCTACCCATATGCAAGTCCTACTTACGCTTCATTGAGAGGAACAAAAATAAAATCTTTTGCAAAAATATCAACATGTCGTGTCCATGTTTTCACTCGGCCATGCCGTTTCTGCTGAATTCTGGAACGAACAAGACAAAAAATTAAATTATAATTAAAGGAGTATGTGTTCTTTCTACCTACAGTAAGAGTTCGTCTATCAGCAGCACAGCTTAAGCGTACTAACTCTTTGAAGAGGTTCAGAGCCCACATTCTGTGTTCCTTTGGCATGAATAACCTTTTTAAAAGCTTACAAGAATTGCCAAATAGGAACACTAGCCATAACTTCCTGCTGCTATCCTTTACACCATCTACTACAGTACAGGTGGGCTACCTTTAGGGTACAAACACCAATTCTTAATCCATCAGAAACCACACCCCACTGAAAATTTGGAAGAGTAGGGAGGAAAGCCTTTTTAAAAGGAGGTGAGAAAAATATATGTTTTCTTCTAAAGTAAAATGGCTTTTCTAGGAAGTATCTGCAGATTTTGCTTTAAAACATAGAACCCCTTGCATGCTTCATTTAAAGAGAAATGGCAGTGTGTGTCTGCCTGCACTTTTCCACCAAAACTTAGTAGGAAATTCAGTGGTGGAAATTCAACAAACCATACTGTAATAATCACATTTTGTGCCCACAGACATACATTTTCTAACTCCCCTCAGAATGAAAAAGGTTCACCACTCTGAACTACTAGCTGGATATAAAAAGCAAATTACTATTTTGTTTTTCTACTCAGTTTATGATCAATACTTGCTACTTGTTATGTTCTGGACATAACAGTTCAACAATGATTTAGCATTAAAAACACAAGCACTGGGCTTTTGCCCTTCCCTTCTCTGGCACAGCCATAGGATTGGAAGCTTTCGCTTCCATTTTCAATTTATCATGGTTATTATGTCAAGCCCAGAACTATGACTGAATCATAACTATAGGATCCCCAGATGTTAGACCGTAATGTCCAACACCTCCAGCCCTGGTCAAGGAGGATAGAAAATGCAATCCAATATTTGGGGGCAACAGGTTTGGAAAGACTACTTTAGAGATACAAACTATAGTATGAAGTTGTCTTCTTTCCCTAAACCATACCAATAAGACTAACCAAAGTTAGTCAAGGTTCAGTCAAGACAATTAACTTCAAGTAGTTAAACATAGAAGCAAACACTTCCAATCTCCTTGGGCTGCACCAATGGAGGAGGAGGAGGGCATAAAAGTGTGCTCACATAAAGCTAAGCTCAGCATAGCTTCAGAAGAAGGCCACTGTTTCTACAAGAGCTGGAAACTGGAATTCCTCAAATATATATTTTAACCAGATTTACGTGAGTTTTGAGGTTTCTTGAAGATTTCTCCTTTCTCTTTGATTAAGGCGTTTGTAGAAGAAGGAACTGAACACATGAATCCTATCAGCATCTTCTTTTTTCAATTTTTCAAGCACCAGGTACCTTTATTTTGAAAAAGAGAGCCAAGCACACAAAGATTTGTTTCCAGCGCTTCCATTCTTGTCTATAAAGCTTTATTTCTCTAGAAAAGGTAAAGGTTGCTACACATAAGCTATCCTACCAAAACAAAAACAGCTTGCCAAAAGAGGTACAGAATTTCCCACCAAAGAAATAGCCATACAAAGGGCAACAAACAAACAACCCTGGGAGATCTTTCAGATTCCCTGACAAGGACCAATTAGCTTCAATTTTGGAAGTAGGATTTACTGTTGCAGATGAATGTGGATAAATCCTATCAATAGAAAAAACTGGTTTTGACATGAAAAGATTTGAATTATAGTACCTTTATATAAAACAGGTGGCATATTAAATGTATTTATTGAATTTATATTCTGTATTTCCACTACAAACAATGCCTAAGAAGGCTACTAAAAATAACACAATTATAATTAAAGCACTAAAGCGATTAAATAAAATCGTATACATAAGAAACAAGGACTTCCACAAGACTGACGCCTGTCAAACAGCCTGATTCGAAGCAGCGTAAGATGGGGGTTGGCAACATGCCGCCTGACAGGGCCACACCAGCTTCCCCACCAGACTGCTTCCTCCTCACCAATCATCTCTGCAGCCAGGAAATGGCAAGCAGCAGAAGTGGCAGTAGAAGCAGGCAAGTGTGTGGGCAGGAGCAGCTGGCAGAA
This sequence comes from Varanus komodoensis, assembly GCF_004798865.1. Lineage (NCBI taxonomy): Eukaryota > Metazoa > Chordata > Lepidosauria > Squamata > Varanidae > Varanus > Varanus komodoensis. The sequence goes on along the minus strand of NW_025335349.1, from coordinate 8,873,647 downwards.
ATGTGATGTGCAGCAGCGGGCAGCAGAAGTGCTAGAGGCACATGAAACACTCCAGAGGGACTGCAAACCCATGTACCAGAATAAATAAGACTTCCTAAGTGAAACAGACACCACACAACTTACTTTAAATAAAAATCAATGATTACGTCGTTTAAAAATTCTCCTCCATTTAAACAATGAAGATCTTCATTGGTAACAGAAATGCCACCCTTTGACGGAGGAGGGGGATATACGATCAATCTGCAAAGAAAAATATGTTAGAGACAGAACTCTTAAAATGTAAAAAAGCATAATAATATTTAGAAAGATCTCTTACTTTTCTATAGGGCCAATAAAAACAGTATGTGGTTCCCCACTTTCATCATCATCAAAAAACTGGAACTGTGTTGCATTTCTCAGTTGCATCTTAGATTCAACCTTAGAAAAAATAGAATGTAACGCAAAGGATTAGAATATTTACCAACTCCTTAATGTACCACTTTTCCCTAGAACAATTTCTTGAAACCAGTTCTAACACACTGGCTTGGGTTTGGTTCAGCTATAACATTCTCAGCTTAATAAATAGAAAACTATCACCAAACCCATGCATGTCTCGCTTGCTTCTTCTATCTTCCACTTGAATTCTAGCTTCAGAACAGAGATCCTGGTTTGTCTGAACCAGTATTTTCTATTATCTCTAAAGCAGGTAATTCTAGTTTAATGTTAGTTTACTAACCAGGATATGAGCAGAAGAATCCTGGGACAGGGAAGAAGGAATTGAAGAGATGGAAAAACTAATACTTCCAAAGCACTGCCAACTTATGTCAGCTAGGCTGGAATATGTACATGGGGATTATCTGAAAACAAGCCCAACAAATGTAGATAGTTTTAAATTTTCACCTTTCCAGTTAATCCAATGGTAGGCAGGAGAGAGATTAACTGTGACAAATTCTGGAGGGGCTTTAGATCCAGTAGAATCAAGTCTGCTTTCAACACTTCCCATTTCAGGAGTCTACAACCACTGCTAACAGTAGGTTGATGCTGGTGGGGCTTTTCATAGACACACAGAGACCTCCACAGATATGCCCCTCTTTCCCCACTTGGCAGGATTCCTTTCTGCTGGTGGAAAGGCAACTTAGACCTCAACCAAAACCTCCTCAGCAAACAGCTCTGCAGGTTCGGAATGCCATGAGTCAGGGTCAGCTCTTGGCTTATTTTGGTTAGTAGACGAACATTTCACTAGGACTTTCCATTTCAGATATAATAAAAAAAGCCAGTTTAAACAAAATTGCTTCTGAAGCAACTTCACAGAAGAAAATTATATCCAAACAGCCCAAGGAAAAAAATTAAAATAGAATGAATTAAAGATACACAACCTCCACTCTTTTTCCTGAAATAATGCATTGTACCATGCTACGTGCAAAAAGAACAGTTAAAAGAAAGTAAATAGTGTTTTAAAGTTTTGGGCATTGCAATAAAATGCCTTTACAGTTATATTAACTAAAAACAGAAGCTTTGAACTTTCTTCTTTAATATTTTAGTGAAAATGTGGGAGCAAGTGACATTGAAAAGAATATTTGCAAATTGACAACATTATTTAACATTAATACAAATTTTAATAAAAAGTAGTACATGTTTTGGTTTGCCTTCTTTATGAGCCGTGTTCCCTCTAGAAGTGTCTTCAAATGATTTTGTAAAGGCCACAAGCCTACTATTTGCTTCTTCAAAAGTAATTTTCACAAAAAAATCAGAGATGTTGTTCCTGATACCAATATCCATGATTATTTTTTCAAATATTGCATTTGCATGAGGATCAAGGCCGGTCTCAAATATTAAAATGATGTACTGTTCTTCTGGATCTGTGAAAAAAGAAATTCATGCTAGTACACAAATTACTGTACATTTATAGTTCAGTTTGTTAAATATAAGATTTGTCTAACCCTCAAACAATCCTTAACATCTGTGTTCATACAAGATGACATTAGGTACGTACAGATACCATTAAAAAAATTTGGTTCTGGGCAGGCTAAATAAAGAGGCCTACTTTCTAGATGGAAATATATGTTTAGCTACATCAAATTGATAATACATATTTCGGAATGATTTTCTTTAAAAAGTGTGCATAAGCCAATGTGCTTTATTAGTTTTAAATTAAATTGCTTGAACACAGAAAAGCATATAAGAACTGCAGCATCAAGTACAACAAAGTAGTTCTAATATATATATATATTTAAAGGACATCTTTAGAATATGGGCCTCACATGCTCTAGTTAAATATGTTTCTATCACAGGGACATTTTTCCGTACAAAGAGGTAAAGCATGTACTACCAAGATCTACTAATCTATTCATGCATGGTTTGAGGTTAATGCAATTAACCTGAATACAGAAGTTAATACTGATGCTGACAAAATGGGACCACTAGCTTTTAACAAAGTTATTTAAGTTGATTTCAGAAAACTGTATGATAATGAACATAGTTTATTGATAAACCACTCTGCATGACATATTTCTCATTAGAAAAAGCAAAAAACCCTAAGTCTGAAAAGCAAATGTTCACTTACTTGCCCCTTTGCAGTCATACCAGACATTATCCTTCTCCCTGTTCATCTTCAGTTGCGATCTCAAACTTTGGCAGGCAGAAGGTATAGTTTGCAGGAAAACTACTGGCAACTTGCGTACCCCACACCATTCACACTTGGTAAGTTCAGAGGTTTTTAAATTAATATCATTAGTATCATTTTCTGACTCTAGAAGGTTACAAATAAAAATTCAAAGTTATACTGAATTATTCTGAAACCTTTGTTTCATATAACAAGTTTTAAAGCAAAAATTAATTCAGTGAACACAGAATGAATCATTACTATTCCCAAAGTCAGAAAAGTCAGAAAGACAAAGACTCAGTAAACATTAGTTTCTCCCTGTGGTCTGTTCAATATTAATTAACTTATATGGAATGAAGCCTGTTACTTAAGAAGTTGGGAATATTTCACAGTAGCTATATCATGTAAAGCTTGGCTATGAGTGCTATCCAACTAATACCACGCAGCACTGAAATGGCTTCTGTCAGGAATAACTAGGGGACCCTGCAGAGCAAATTTTGCAGATATGAAAGACAGGGATGTGGTGGAGGAAGAGAGGTAAACATTTCCTTGGATAATTTCCTATAAGCTTAGAAGCAAAGACAGGGGCTTGCATCAAAAACTACAATTGTACAAGCAGATGTACTTGTGCAAGAACCACCTATTACTGATACTCTCTTTTACTGAAAAACCACTCCTACCACATCTTACACTCAGCATCAGCTTTTGGGAGCCACAGAGAGCTGCAATAAGAAGGAATGTATGGGGGAAATCCTATTGTGACTAAAATTCTGTTTGCATGTTTTTTTGGATCCAAGCCAGGATTTCTAACACTGCCTGTACCCCTGATGTGCAGAGCAGAGACAGAATATGGTCCTCCTCACCATTTTATCCTCACAACAACCCTGTGAAGTAGTTTAGGCTAAGAATCTGTGACTTGCGCAAAGTCACTAAGAGGGCTTCATGGCCAAGTGGAGATTAAAATCTGGATTGGTTATAGTACCAGTCCAGCACTCTTAACCTCTTTGCCACACTGATTCTCCATATGAGTCCTTACCTACCCATGACCCAACCCTCCCCCCATCACCTGTAGCAAGGAGAATGCCCATTATAACTGCAGTGCCTATGGAACAATCTCCCAGAACTTGTACATCTTCCCACCACCTCTAGGACGTTTCAGACAGTTGATTTGTATGGGAAAGCATTTGGGTAGGCTGCTGCATAGACACAGCAGGGATTCTACTTTGTATTGTAATGCATTTTAAAGCTATATTACTAAAATTAGGTACTTTTGGACAATTTTAATCATACTTTTAATATCTGCAAGGGTTGAGGATGTTTTTAAATAAACTTTAAAAATACTTTAAAAAATACAGTTGTATTAAATTTGCTCCATTTATACCACTTCAAGCAAATGGAGATGTGTGGTATAAAGGTTCAACCATTACATCATATTCATTGCTAAGCACAGTAAATCAAGCTCCAAATCCAACTACCATATTTTTCCGTCTATAAGACACCCCCATGTATAGGACGCCCCCCACTTTTCTTACCGACCTCCAAGCGAGCAAGCGGCTGCCTCACGGCGATCGCACTAATCTCTCCCCCAGCGCACCTGCAATTGCACCTGTCTCCCCCCTTGAGCACGGCCACCACCGCCTTTCAACTGGCCCCCTGTTGAAAAAGTTTGAGAGCCCCTGGGCTACACACTCTCTGCAACATCAGCTGACGTCAGTTACATAAGGCTCATGATTGGAGGAAACCTGTTACCTAGTCTCTGCAATCGGAAGTTTCACTCATGAGGCTAGTTTGCAGAGATAAGGTATAGGCAGTTTTGCAACTGCGATTCTCCTCTCGGCCCTGTGTATAACAGGCCCCTCCATTTTTAGCTAAATATTTTTAAGAAAAAGTATTGTCTTATACACAGAAAAATATGGTATATTATCCTTTCACCCTTCCCACTCATTTAGAAAAATTGTTCTTGAGTAAAGCAGACAAAGAAACTTAAAGTTAGGCCCTGCTAGCAGCCTAAATTCTGAGAAAGATGCAGGGGAAAAAACATTACTTTACCTTATAAAAAATCATACTGCAGAATCATAATAAAAACATCTATTTATTTGGGTCCTCATTTTACACTAAAAGCAGACAAATGTATCACATAGAACTATGTTTAACCACAACTTGCACAATCATGTGGAGAAAATCATCATGCTAGTGGAGAAAAATACTAACCTTCCAAGCGTATCTTGATATATTCTAGGCAAAACTGAAAAAGAAAATTTATATTACTAAAGATATACAGTCTCCCATCAATCTTCCCCAGCCTGTATTTCCAAGCAAAAGTGTTAACTTGGGCAAGTTAAACATGCTGCCTTCTGACCCCCAGATGATTTTTTTGGGGGGGCGGGGGGCGGGGTCTTGAGATTAATTACTCACTTGTGAGATTTAGGCCTTTTTAAGATGTTCCCAGGACAACACAGAAAAGAACTGTGTGCTATATATACATTTTATAAATGTTTAAGAACAGATAGCATTTCAAATGCTCAAGAAAATTATTTTTGTTTAAACTAGTCTTTTACACTGGGATGGAATTTTATTGCTGCTATTCAATTCCAATGAACTAGATTCTTTTTTTTTTCCACTGAAAAGTTTCAGTGTTAATCCCTGAAAAGTAGGAAATTTGATCCTTAGACATATTTAAGTTTAATTATCTGTGCCATAGTTTGTGCATGTATCATAAGTTTGTTCAACACATTACAAGAAATGGTGGAATTATCTTAAACTGCATGATGTATATATCACAAAAAGAGTAACCATCCAATTTTTGAATTATGCATAATACAGACAATACATCTGCACAATTCTCTTACGAATAGTCCTTTTTTTTCAAGAAGAGAAGCTAAGGGCTTTGAAATTATTAGAAGCTTTATTCATGCTATTTTTCTTTTTAAAATTGTTATTGTATTTCAGTGATGCTAAGGAAGACCACATTTGATGAAAAGTATGCTTCTTTACCAGCTGCAGCTTACTGGGATTTTTTAAATCACAAGAATTGTGTAAAGCAGATAAGAATATTCATCATTCTACATTTTATTTGAAGATTCTGAAAAAAGTATATTTAATAAGAGTTTTATGAGAAACTACTGCAAGATCCTCCATTATATTCATTTCATTTCCATTTCCCAATTTGATGTCCTAACTGAACATTCAGTTAAACTTATCTCTCAGAACAAGGAACATTTCCACCCTAGTCCTCAGTGACTCTAACATTCATGTTGCTCACACCTACATGTGTTCTGATTCTCTTCCTAATCTCCTCCACTAGGCTTCACATTTGGACACACTACTTTTTTAATGGCATTACCTTTCTCTTGATCTTCAAGAATTGCTGTTTGAGGGCTTGCTAAGAGGGAATTCTCTGTATCCAGTATCACCTGTCTCTTTCAAATCCTGAAAACTCCATGCTTTGCACATACAAACATTTACCCTTCCATGACCTGCGCAATATCACAAGCATAGTGTTGTCGTCTGTTTTCATTACATCAATACCCAATTCCTGAAACTCCTCAAACCACACTTTCAGCTCTTTTCTACTTCAGCTCTCAACTTAGATGCCCTGTAATCCCATTTGTTAGTATAAAACAGGAAGTGGAAAAGCAGGAAAAATATTCTTTTACTTACAATTACAGGTTCCACCACCATTTTTCTCAGGGTTCCTATTCTTATACTTCGACAGTTTAGAATGACACTGTCAAAAGAGTTCTGGTATGGTAAAGAGACAACGGCATCCGTTGCAGCTTCCTGGGAGTGAACTTTGCGACGTTTTACTGGGGCATTGGATACAACATTGCCAAACTGCAAAATAGTTTAAATAAATAAATGTTTTGGTAAATTATAACTTGTGCCTTTAAAATGTCTGAGCTATCCTTCAGAATGTATTTAGGCATATTAATCATGATTTGTATTATGATCAAGCTTTTGATCAAGAGTGATCAATCAACCACCTACTCTTATTTATAAACTAATTCCGCATATTTTAGGTTAAGATACAATTAGTCTGGGAAACTCATAACTGAAGTGATAGTTGTGTTTCAGCTGGCATAAAGCAATGTTTAAGCATTGTTCCTGTTCACAAGCAATGTATATTACTGCCCGACACAACCACATTAAAGCCAGAAGTCTCTGCAAAAGTAGGAGTTTAAAACCATTATGTCTTAGTCACATACCAATAAGGCCAAGCGGTTGGAGGCCTATGCGAAAACGAGGGGCAATAGCCCCTCCATGTATGTTGTTGACTCTGGAAGCCTGTTTACATTTTTTTAAGAATTAGTTTCTGGTTTCCTGTGCCTTGACTCATTACTTCAAATGAAGCAACTAACTTATTTTTAGTATGTGCTGTGTCATACTCAACAAAAAATATTGGGAGTTACTGATTCACTTCACTGACAATTGATAAGAAAATCTGTTTTCATAATGAACAGCTAGATCTTCCATCTCAGCTGGAATAGCTAAGGATGACCTAGCAAGTGGATGATGAATGAGGCACGGCCATGGCTTAAAGTACATGCTTTGCATGCTGAAGGTTCCAGATCTAATCCCCATGAATGCAGATGAACCCATGGCCTAACTAAGTATATGGAATATGCTATGTTCTATATAGATCAAACAAATAGAAGTAGTGGAGCATCTGTGAACAGCACTGCAACCCCAGAATGTCCTATCAAAACAAAGAATATGTAACACACAAACTGACAACCTCTAAAAATGGACCATAAAATATATATTAGATGCTTTTACCAGGCGTACCATCAGAAATTGCATCATTTTAGTGTACAACACCACAGGCATAATCCAGTGAATAGTAAGTAAATCCTATTTATCCTACAGAAGAATTAAGCATGTGCTCAATTTGCTCCCATTGATCGTGCATTGTACTCCTTGTAAACATAATCAACAAAAATATGCAAATTTGGAAAACAGTAAGATTATAGATATATAATACAGCACATTCAATGCTTGCTTAGGGGCTACTCCAGAGTAGGGAGAAAATTAAGTGAAAATTAGATTGTTTCATCATTTCCTGGACAGGCTACATTGTATTTCCAATTATTTGATTGTTCTTCATTTTCCAATATTGCCACTGAGTGCTTATACAGTGCTTTAATACCATTTACTTTTTTAAATTTTTGATTTTAATTTGCCATGTTATCTAATATTTTGGATGGTCTGTTTACATGTTGGCTTTTTGGCACTGTATGTAGGTTTATACATCCTCTATTTAGTGAACTTGCTTATTCTTTGCATGTTCTATATGTAATATTTACATAAAACTCAAGAAGCTGGACACTTAAGAAGTTTAGTAACTTAATATATTTGAAGATTATTTTAAAGAAATGCTGCCATGACTATTAAAGTCTTTAGATTAACATACCGTGAAAGTTGTCCCCCTTGACAGCACTTAAGCAGTCTGCTCATGGTGCATTTTTGTCTTTGTTTATCCAACTCTTGCAGTGAAGCTCAAACTAAAAAACAAAAATCCCCACCATGAAATCCTTAAAATGAAGTGCTATTAATTGGGACAATTTTCAACTTTTTTTTAATTTTAAGGAATTATCATCCTTGCTGGGTGCCACTTTGCTTACTGACACCTGAGTCACACTTACCAGCAACAATGTTGGAGCCATTTTCCTATGACTGCTTTCCGTACTCCTCTGTTACTAAAGGAGCAGAAGAAACACCAAGACAGACCAACCACAAAGAAGACCCCTCCTCTTTTTCCACTCTCAGGGATCCAATTTCTGTTACTAATGTGGTTTCTCCCCTGCGAGCATGCTTCTCTGTCATGGTCCTGAAAATCTGAACCATCAGATCAGCAAGGAAAGCAAGCATAGGGAAATGACTCCCACACTGTGGAGGCAACCATTATTAAGGTTCCAGTCTAGATAATACTTTTGTTTATACTAAGTAATTCAATGGGAATTCATTGCTGTGTTTTAAAGCAGCCTCCCCATTCAATTTCCAACTGTATCAAACTTTTTTTTTTAAACTTCAAAGTTTCAAGAGCAGCTTGCCATGCAATCTGGGGGATGTAATGTTTTTCAATAGTTCTACTAACTACATGCTACTACCCAGAGTTTTCTAGATCCCATTCTAAAATTAATATCAAACTACAAAGGTGTTAAGACTATTAAATCAGCATAGGGTTGATTTCAGAGGACATTTCTCATACATTAGTCTTATTGAAATGATCATGTTGATTATAACTAGCTGAACTCCCCTTGATCTAAATAGGACTGATGCATAATTAACGCTCTGGATCCATCCCATAAACAAGTAGATACTGTAGTGCCATGTCTAGAATCAAGTTCAAGAGACTAAACTGCTTTCTATTAACATACTGCACAGCATGTTTTCACAAGCATACATGCACATTTATTTATAGAAACCATATGTATGCTTTACATACACATTTAAAACTTCATATAAAAGTGCTACCTGGTCTTTCATTCTTGCTTTTCTTGGTAATATAACTGCAGCCTCTGTGTCTGCTGTAATACTAGTTAGCCTTTGTTCTAGTTCACAAGTGTTTTCCTTCAAGGCTGCCTCCACCTTTCCTGTGGAAGGTGCAGGAGAAGAACAGGCTGAATCTGCTGGACGTGGAGATATGCTCTCCATTCGGTTAGTGCTGCCAATTTCATCCTCCTCATCATCATCACTGGACAAAACAACTGAAAGGGAAAAAAAGCATTTTCTCAAACTATTTATTTAAAGTTTAGTGCCTAGGCTATCAGGCCCAAAAAAACTACTGCAGTCCTTTTGGGTAAAAAAAAAAAACCCAAGGCTGTGATGCATATTTTAAAAAGGATAATTCCCTATACTATTCTGCTGTTTCCCAGCAAGCCCTTTAAAAATTTTTACATTTTTTGCAAGACAATATTTTTGTATCAAAGAAATCAACAGTTGTTTTTCCCCATATAAAAGCACTGAACTTGGCAAAATGTATGGTATTCCATTCTTATAAAAAGAAAGGGAAATGTTCTTTTTTCCTCATGCACAATTTCCAATAGTTAGAGCGTATGTATCTGTATTATGGTGCCTTGCGGACATATTCATCCCACTTTGACTTTTCCACATGTTGTTGTGTTACAAGCTGGAACTCAATGGATTTAACTGGTGTTACCACTTCATGTACAAAAGATACTCAACACTGTGAAGGTGCAAAATATTTTTATTGAGGCAAACAAATTAGGATATGTTGGTTGTATAAGTATCCATCCCCTCCTTGAGAAAGCACTCCACCAAAACTCAGTGCCCTAGTAAGACCAGTCAGAGAAAGAATTAAGAGGCCAACCGTAACTCTGACGAAGGGCAGGTTGCTTACCTGTAACTGTTGTTCTTTGAGTCACCATCTGTGCATTCACACATATGGGTGCTGTGCCTGCGTAACACCTAGATCCAGGAAGATCTTCTCAGCTCAATATTGTTTGGTGGGATTCTCCCCTCCCCAGTATAAATAGGCTGGGTTCCCACCCATTGTCTGTCCAGCTGGAGACCAACGGTTTGCCATCCAGTCCATACTGGATTCTCTGTTAAGGTGAAATAATCTGTTTTGATGTCACCAACACCGATGTGGGCCAGCAGGTGGGTTGTGTGAATGCAGAGATGACACTCGAAGAACAACAGTTACAGGTAAGCAACCTGCCCTCCTTCTTCGTGGTCTCTGTGCATCTCACATAGGGGTGACTATATGTAGAGGTGGGAGGGTGTTGTTACCAGAGAACTGTGGACAGAACAGCATGTCCAAAGGAACAGTCCCGTCTGGCTTTAATGTCGAGTTGGTAGTGGTGGAAGAATGTAGACAATGTCGACCAACAGTGGCTTTGCAGAATTCATCCAGGAACGTAGGGCCATTGAAGTGGAGACAGCTCTAGTGAAGTCTCCTGTCAGATTGTCTGATAGGTCTGTGTTGGCTAGTTGGTATGCTAGTTTGATCATTTCAACTGTCCATTTGGAAAGATGTTATGATCCTATCGGTTCACTCTTGTCATTGTCTGGACCAGTAGAAGGCAAGAGCTCTTTGTACATCCAAGGCGTATAGAGACCATTCAAATTGGAGTTGTAGGTGCTGGAAAAAAGCCCAGTAAAACAATGTCTTCGTTTAAATGGAATGTTGTGGCTAGCTTCAGTAGGAAAGAAAGATCTAGACGTAGAACAACTTTCTCTTTATGGAAATTTAGACATGGTAGATTCTGAGTGTGCAAAGTTCACTTGCTCTTCTTTGATGATGTGATGGCCACCAAAAATGATGTTTTCCACAAAAGAAGTCTGAGGTCCACAGATGTGAGTGGTTCAAAAGGTGGGTTGGTAAAAGCCTAGAGTACAACTGAGAGACTCAACATCAGGATGAAGGATTGGATTGGAGGGTTTAAATTTTGAAGTCCTTTCATCAAGCGTTGAGCCAGTGGATGGGAAAAAAGAGAGGATTCATCAATTCAGCCTCTGTAGTGTGAGATTGTGAACAAATATACTTTTAGCAAAGTTGGTTTTAGTCATTTTGATGTAGGCAATGGAGGAATTGTAGAATCTTATGAACTGGGATGGTAGATGCCTTGAATGCATGGTCCCTACCATAGTTTTTAATTTTCTCCATTTGGCCAAGTACAATTGTCTTGAATTTGGCCATAGCACTGCTTGTAGTATCAATTGCTATCTGTGGATCCAAGTAAGTCGTATCCAATGTTAGTGGATCAGCCAGGTGGTCAATTTCAGTGTCTGAAGGTTGCAGTGCAGAATTTTCCCATGTTCCCAAGAAACTTGGTCTGGAATCTCCAGTAAGTATACGTATGTCTGGTGCAATAGATGTAGGAGCATTGGGAACCAGTCCTGTTGGGATCACCATGGAGTTATCAGGATGCAAGATGTTTGATCCTGTCTTATTTTTGCCAATGTCTTTGTTATGAAGGGAAACAGTGGCTTCATTCTGCCTTGTTTATGTAGAACACAGTTGTCATGTTGTCCATGGCTACTTCTACATGTTTCCCAAATAGAAGTTTTTGGAATGACTGAACAGCCTTAAATACTGTCATGAATTCTAGGTAACTGATATGTCATCTGCGTTCCCATCCATGCCATGTTCCTTGAGCTTGTATGATGCATAGTGTGCTCCCCATCCAGTTAGGGATGCATCTGTTGTCAAGGTGACTGCCAGTTCCAACAGTAGGAATGGCATTCCCTGGTCCAGGTTGGACTCAATGGACCACCATGTGAATGTCTTCAAGATATATTGTGGAATCGTTCTGATGGGTCGCAATGGGGACAGTGAATTTTGTTGAACCATAGCTAAAATGGTCTCATCTGTAGTTTTGCATATTGCACCAGCAATACTGTTGACACCATGTGTCCAAAAGCCCACTGTATTGCTCGTATTGTAGTTGGGGCATGTCGTAAGTGTAGAACTGACATCATCAATTGTTGTAATTGGTCTGTGGGTAAGTAGGCTCGAGCAGATTGAGCTTCTAAACACTCTCTGATATAAGTAATTGTGAACGAAAAAGTTAGCATTTCTTGCTATTTTATGTATAGTCCAACTTGGTCTAGGAGATTACAAGTTATGGAGATTCATCTCAACAGTTCACCACTAGATGGGCCAACTAGTAGCCAATGATCTAAGTACGCATAAACCTGTACTCCTTGAAGCCTCAAATGTGCACAAACTGGTGCCATACATTTTGTGAATGCTCCTGGTGCTGTAGAAAGTTTGAATGGGAGCACCTTGAATTTGTACACATCATTGTCAATCTCAAATTGGAGAAAGTGCCTGTAGTTGGGATGGATGCTTATATGAAAATAAGCATCTTTTAAATATAGATGTGAACCACTCCCCTTTTTGTAATAATGGTAGCTTGAAGAGTGATCGTTCTAAACTTTTTGGTGTTTATGAAACAGTTTATTTCACATAGGACTAGAATGGGGCAGTGACCTCCATTTTGGTGGGGGGGGGGATGGTGGAGTACCTAGAGAAGAAACTGTGCTGTCTCTCCAATCAGTCTACTGGTTGAATTGCACCTTTCTTCAAGAGCATTTTGATCTCATCATCGAGATCACTGGTGAAGGTGATGTTCTACGAACTGTTCTGAGGGGAGGAAGGGTCTCAAACTCGATTTTATTTCCATGTTCTTTCTATGATGGATAGGACCCACCAATGGGAGGTGATGGATTCCCAAACTGGGAGATGTTTCAGTCAATCCCCAAAAGGGAATGGTGCAGTAAAATGAGGGCTAGATCGTGCTGCCTGTCAACATTGCTACTTGTCACTATCTAGCCTTTTCTTAGGCTGTTGAAATCAGGTAGTATTGGAATGGTGGCCTCAGTTTGGGGACAATTGAGGTTATTGCTGTGCCTGGTGAGGTAGGTATGTTGAGAAGATTGGAAGGGGCGGTACTGAGATGCATAGCTCCATGGCCACTTACATGGACCCTGCTGGGTCAGTTCCAGTCCCAGTCACCATGCCATGAGTCTTGCTTTGTGAATCATGTCAAGTCTTTCATCAGTTTTTGTACTGAATAGTCCGGTACCATCAAATGGCATATTTTCAATACATACCTGCATTTCTTGAGGCAAATTCATTGTCCGAAGCCAAGCATGTTGATGGAGTGCGGCTGCCCTGACAAGCCCTCTTGAATTGCAGTCAACATGATGTCTTGCTGTTGAGATTTGTTGACTGAAAAGTTGCATTGTTTCAGCAATGAACACTCTGGCCAACTCTCTGTTGAGGAGGAAGAAAAGTGGCCAAAGATTCCATTTTCTGCCATAAAAAGACCTGATAGAGTCCCATCATTGCCTTGTGGTTCAAAATGTGAAGGCCAAGTCCCATGGCAGAATAAATGTGGCAAGGCATTATGTCAATACAGCATCCTTCACAGTCTGTTGGGGCTGAGTTTTCTTTATGTTGTCAATCTTGTGTTGCTTCAACTACTACAGAGTTTGGCTGTGGGTGTTGTAGAAGGAATAGAATATCTTGTTCCCAGACTCCATACATGCTTTCAAGTCTGCAGGAGGTCCGTTGTGGCTGGTTCAACTCAATGCACTGGTATCAATGGGAGAGCTACCAGGACTGCATTCTCTGTGCAGGTAAAATAATAGAACCCTGTAGTGTTCCGGCTCAGTAGTTTGTTGAGCACCTATTCCCAATGATGTGGTCATATGAATGATTTGCTTGAAGAACCGTGCAAGACTCTTCAGGCAACCCAGGACCCTGAGCTGAAACCTTGTTCTCAGGTGAAGTTGAGATCCCTTAGGTATCTGGGCATAAATCCAAGTCTGATGCATAGCCCGTATCAGGTCAGTGAGGTATGCTGTGTGATTGGTGGCCTGGTAGTTGTGGAAGGAGACTTTTGGTCCTAGTGTTCTTGCAATTGCCATGGGCAAGCATGAGCTGGTAGCCATGGGTACTCATGTTGTGCAATGTAGGCCCACAGATATCTAGGTCCATAGTGTGGAAATAGTGGTGGCATCCAATATGGGTTTCTTCCATACTGACAGCTCTCCGGTTCATAGGCATGGATGGAACGTTGTGTTGAATTCAGTGAAGCGTTTACCAAGAGCAACCAATATGGGCACAGTGTTGGAGGTTGCTGTATCTGAGGATCCACACTTTTGGACTAGTCGTTTGTTCAATTAATGATTCCAGTCTTGGTGAATGGGCTGAGGAATTGCAAATCTTGCCCTCAGAGATTGAGGTGGGTAGAGCTATGTCTGGTTGGTGAGTGTCCGAGCAAACTGGTTTTCTCAGGCTCAACCATACCGATGGCACTCAGGTTGGAGTTTCTGTTGGTACCAATATGGTAAGTAGTTCCTGAGAAGGCTCATCAAACTGCTGAGTCAAATGGGAATGACGTTTCCACTTTTTCTCAGGTTTTTCTTTTTCTGAGTGTTTTTCCCGTCTTGATTCCTTTGATTCCTGATGTCTTTGATAGCCACTAAAGCTCTATCCCAAATTTCCTTCTTCAGGCAGTTTTCTCGGTTCTTTCTTGCTTCTTTTGTAAACACTTGATAGTGGGGGTACTTGTCAACATGATGCATTTCCCCTGGCATAACAAGCAGAATGAATGGCTGTCAAGGGCGTTTTCACTCCACAGTTAGCACACTTTCTAAAGGCAGGATGTTGCACCATCAAGGAATAAGAAAAAGAAAAGACAAAGTGAGGTAAGTTGAGAAGATTATAGAAGGGGTTTTTTTTTATTTTTTGTGAGAAAAGTTTAGTAAAGGGGGTGCTCAAAAGGGAGAGTTGTGAAGAGAAAATAGCTGTGAGGAAAAAAGCTGAGTCAAAAAAGGCTGTGAAAAAAATGAGGTTTTTCAAGAGAATAATGAAGGAATAACAAGAGCAACAGGAGACCCGAGAAACAGTGGATGGTGATTGAAAGAGAACTGACAATGGGTGGGGGGATCCTGCTTATTTATACTGGGGAGAGGGGGTGGGACTCCTACCAAAAACCATTGAACTGAATCTTCCCAAATCTGGGCACTGTGCAGGAGCAGCATGCATATGTGTGATGCACAGAGACCATGAAGAAGCAACTGGAAAGACCTGCATCTTAGATAGGAAAAGCCATTCATGGGAGGACTATCACCCCGACTCTTCACAAAGTTGAGCTTTATGAAAGATTGGTGAGAACAAAGCCATTGCTGAAACAAACCCATATCAAAGTCTGTTTCGAGTTTGCAAAAAGGCATGTGGGAGGCAGTGAGAACACATGGAAAAATATTTTCTCTGGTTTCGAATGAAACAGTAAAGCATGGCGGTGGCAGCTTCTTGTTGTGGGGGGGCGGTGTTCTTGGTAGGGACTGGGAAACTGCTCAGGATTGTTGGCAAGGGAGATGGAGCCAAATAGAGGTCAATTCTAGAGGAAAAGTTGTAGAATTGTCTGTAGGGAAATGGGACTGGGACAAGGGTTCAGCTTGCAGCAGGGCAGTGACCCTAAACACAAAGCCAAGGTAACTGTGGAATGATTTAAAACAAGAAAGCTATTGTTGTGGAATGGCCCAGTCAAACTTATCAACACAGTGACTAGACCTATGCTTAGCTTCAAAAAGATCACTCTATCATGGACATGCCTCAAGACAATCAAACAACATCATCATCATCATCATCATCATTATTATAACATTTCTATGCTGTCCCTTGCCGAAGCCTCGGGGCGGCTTACAAACACAATAAAATACAATAAAATACAAAAATAACAATATCAAATTAAAATTAACAATATAAAATAAATAATTTAGTCTCCTCAAAAGTGTCTTCTGAAGAGGAACATTTTGCAAATAGCTTATACCCATCTTAATTTTTTTCAAAAAAATTACTTACTTGGATCATTTAGTTCAGATGCTGTTGTACTCCTCTGCCTTATGTTTCCTGTAATTCTAGAAGCAACTTTTCCATTTGGCCGCAACATAGCAGGGCCTATACTACGCCTCACCATGACATCAGCTGAAACTGTACCAGAAGACCCGTAGAATTTTTTTGTATTTAGTCCTGTGCTTAAAGATTTTTGCCCTGTTGAATTATCATGTATTGATTCTCGTGTCAAAGATCCCAAAGTATCGTTTAATGCCAAGTTTTGCATTGACTGTCTTTGCAAGCCCCCAATATAAAAAGTTCCACAAATTTGGCATTTGTTCTGAGTTTCATTTCCTTTCCCAACACATGGGCAAACTGTGGAGGAATTATTCTGTTCCAGACCCTAGGATTGAGAAAAAGATAGGTAATCTGTTTATTTTTAAAAATGATAAAGATACACACAGTAAACCTATCTAATAAAAATCACACAGAATCTTTGGGAAAAAATGGATGGGAGCAAGAAAATATCAATTTGCAAAATTTCAAGATGAAAAAACCTGCCAGAAGAACCTGAGAACATAATTCAAATTAAAATCTATTCCCAATCTTTCCTTAAATCTATTCACATTATTTCCTACAGTCTTTACTTTTCATCCTTATCTATACTCTACCCTTGCCTCTAGTCTACACGGCCTTTACTTCTTACCCCTCAACAGAAAGTGTCACTCAAATGTTGTCATCTGACCCACACAACTTCAAGCATCTCAAGCTGTAGATATGTTGATAGAGACTTGTGCAAATTGGAACCTGGGTTGATTAGATTATTAATGTTGTATCCTTTTCCTACATGGTACATCATATGTACAAACATGCAAGTGAAAGAGCAGAAATGAAGCAAGGTCACCTTCTTACACCTCAGGGATCTGTACTAAAAACCCAAGTTGTTTTCCAAGTAAGTTTGCATGTATGCAGTAAATTAAATCCACTTATCTTTTTAAAAGTACACTGGTAATGATGTTGCAGTAACAAATCTGCAGCCATGTCATCCCAACTGTAAAATTATTCTACCCAAGACCTAAAAAATGCAATTTAACCTATTAACAATGTCCACTTCTGAGTTTAACAGAATTTAAAGGGAATGTTTATATATAACCCACCTCTAGGTGGGTTGCACCTTTTTTTGTAGCAGGAGATGAATATAAAGTGCAGTGACGTTTCAGTTGTACCTTCCTTGTAATTCCTGAATCTGACTCTGATCCAGACTCTTCTCTATTTTCCAACACACTTTCTGTAAGGGAAGAGGGAAATCATTACCAAATACTAAACTGTACTCAAGTAACAATGAAATCCATAATTTATTGAAATTTCCCACTAAGATGCTGAATATACCAACGCTAGTTCATTATACAACACAGTAGTACAAGATCTGGAACCTGGGAAGTTTCTTTGGAAAAGAGAAAAGGAAAAGCAAGCATACATGGACACACCTCTAAAGTAATCATAGGAAACAAAGCAACATCTATGTTAATTCTTTTGATAGATTGCAGAACCTATTTTCTTGTTGGACAATAGGATTACTTCCACTTCATACCACATAGCTAAGGCCTAGTAAAAAAATACCACCAAGTAAAAAAAAAATACAATTGATAAACCTAAGAATGCAGCAAAATCAAAATACAAAATAATTATTATTCATTCTTTAGAACAGAGTCAGCAACTAGTGTCCCTTTAGATGTTACAGGACTCCCATTCCCATCATCCCTTACCATTACCTATGCTGGATAGGAATGATGGGAGTTGAAATCCAACAATATCTGGAGGGACACAAACTGCCCATGCCTGCTTTACAACACTGCATACTACTTTTTTATATCAATTTCAAAATTTGTTCACAAACTGAGTAACATCAATCAAAGAATATTAAAAACAAAAAAGAAACTGCAAAAGGAGTAACTGCAACAAAATCCATGGAAGGCCCAGAAATAGTAGGAACATTTCAAAAGTCAACAAAAATCATACAAACAAGAAGGTTTTTCTCAATTTGTTACTGTTTTGATTCAAAGGGATATACATAAATTTACTATTCCATATGTAATATAAAATAAATCAACTTGAATGAAAATAAGTAGAAACTTACTTGTCTCTGGAAGCCGAGGCATTCTGCTGCATTCATTCTCAATCTTCAGAATATTAGGGGGATATTTTTTTCTGGGGAAAATTAATTTTAAGTTGTACTCAGCAGAAGTATATTTATATTTTAAATATGTCTAATAGAGAACAATCACATCCTTTTAAAATATTTTTATTTCACATTGCAGAATATTCATTTTAAAATACTGCTTTTAATATATATGAAAACACTGCAAACTATCTTATGTTCCCATTTACCAACACAAAACTCTCTAAAAAGATTCTGAATGAATACATATATGCTATTTCACTGATTAAAAAGTCTATTGTTTAGTTCCCCCAAACTAAAACAGAGTTAAACATTAAGTTATTACCACAAGGTAGGACACAATTTAAAAGCTGTTTTAAAATAATATATTCTACTTCTCAGCCTCAGGGAGAGTGCCTGCCATTATACAGACAACATGGCACCCACTCACATACAAAGGTGAGGTATCTGTGGACTTGGGAGAATCTTGATATTTGTAGAGGTTCCCAAAAAAAAAAAAAAAAAATCTTAAGAAAAAAGACCTAGCCAAGTGGAAAAACGCACTAATGCTCCAGAGAAGATACGCACTAATGCTCCAAAGGTGATATGTTCACAATGAGTCACGGTTTCTTCCCCAACAAAAGTACTATGTATTGCTAAAACAGCATCTTTTGTGAGGTGTGCACATTATTGCACACACTGTTTATATTACATATTGTTTATACTTGCACATATTATACTAAAGCATAAAATAATAGTTATAACTAATCATGTACATAAATTGAAGCAAGAAACTACAAAGTTTATTTCAATATTAACATGGTATGATCAAATGTTCATCCTTTGGGAGTGACAACAACAACTGACTATTTCTAACACACAAACTGCTCTGCTGTAATGGGCTTAAAAATAAAATTGTTTAACATAAAATTAAACAGTTAAAGAAATTTCCATTTTGTATTCTCTAAATCATATTCCATAGTTTTTCTTCCTCTAACATACATTCCTGTAGGAGTTATACAAGCATAGTAATAATGAAAAGTCTGTTTAACTCAATGGATTCTGATATTATTGTATCTACATCTGTTTAAAAACCCCCATGTTTTTACATGACGCAGTTCACTTAATGATTAACATCACAGTTTTGTACATTATCTCCCTAGTTACACTGAACAGAAATGCAAAGCAATTACTGGAAATTTAACATATAAGAAATAAGAAATATAAGAAACTACTACATAATTGCCATTACTTTGCAGCTTTCATTTCTTACTAAGAAATACTATTCTCAATGCAATAATGATTGTTAGTACAACTATCAAACAAAGCAAGAACAGAATGTACATACAGATTAAACTTTCTTACAGCAACATACTTCTTATATTAAGATTTTGAACCACCCAGTGAGTTTCGGCTATTGGGTGATACATTGCGGTTGAACAAAGTACCTTAATGAAGGGATGAGGAAACCCCAGCCAGCTGACTAGATAAGGCCTGCAGGAATTCCCTTCTACCTCTGGCCCAACACTTGGTTGGTTATGATCTATAAAGCCCTAAACGGCTTGGGACCTGGATAGCTAAAGGAACGCCTGCGCCCATATATGCCCTCCCGCCCCTTGAGATCAGCAATGGATGCCCTTCTCCGGGAACCCTCTGTGAATGATATTAGGAGGGTGAGTACCCGGAGGAGGGCTTTCTCTGCGGTGGCGCCCCATCTATGGAATGAGCTCCCCAGAGAGGTCCGCCTGGCGCCATCGTTATTTGTTTTTAGGCGCCAGGCGAAGACCTTTTTATTTAAAACTTATTTTATTTGCTAAATTATTGAATTAATTAGGATTTTAAAATTAGCCGAGAATGCACCGGGGGTTTTTTAATGTTTTTTTCCTTTTAAATTGTTATATTACTATTATTTATGTATGTTTTTATGTATTCTTTGTGAGCCACCCCGATGCTTTGTTGCAATGGGGGCGGCATAGAAATGTTTTAAATAAATAAATAATAATAAATAAACACTTACGCTACTAAAGGAAAAGTTTTCCTCTCTAGACAAGAGCTTTTTCCTGCAGGGCAAACAGGACAGGTTAAAGCTGTTTGATGATTCAGTTTGGCTTCCTTCCAAATCTCATCTTGAGTTTGTCATCTAAGTAGACAAACTGAACAGCCATGCAGTGGCCTGGGGTTTGAGATGCTATTAGAAAGTGCTGCAGTATTATTTTTCCTGCTTATCTCTGGGTAGACATGCTTCCTCTTATAAATTGGTAACAATGAAATTGGGGTGGTGTGTTTTTCAGCTTTACTCACTTTTACCACGATGCTTAGCTGTCACTAGAATGCCTTCCCCCTAAAGTACCACAAACTATCACAATTACTTTGAAAACAAAGTTAATTCAAGTTAATGTTAACTGACATCTTTTAGTGAAGAAGAGGATGGGTGGGAAAAAGGCAAAACTGGGGTACCATTATCAAAGGAAGGAGGAAGAACCGTTCTTAAAATTGGAGTTCTCCTGCCCACCTAGTTCAAATATGTCACTATGATGGGAAATGTGCAGCCCACCAGATGTAAGACTCAAACTCCCAACTTCTCTTTCCATTGGTTATGCTGGCTAGGTAGGGCTGAAGGGAGTTGCAGCCCACCAACATCTGGAGGCCAACACATTCCCCACAGTTGGTCTATGTAGCATAACAGGCTTTGTGCAAGAGCCTACTTTCATCAAACTTCACAAAGTTTCAATGAAGTAATTGCAAAAAAAAGTGTTTCTCCAGTGAATAGATGTCTAACTGCAGCCTTGCATACTTTATATTTTATCCTAATAAAACATTTTTATACAATTGTACCAAAATTTCTATCTCAGTAATTTAACAAAGCTTTTGCTTGCAGTTTTTGTATATTAAGTAATTCTCTGACATGCATTGTGTATAAAGCATATTGTGCAGCATGTTTTTAATTAGTATATGCTGTTATTTCTGATCACCAAATAAATTCATTCTAAAAAATGTCAACAGAGGTGAATAAATTTCCAAACGTAGTCGTAGTTGTTCAATTCTACTAATGAGGCACCTAAATGGTGACAATGCAAATGATAACAAGGCACTTTTCTAAAACAGCTACAAGTTATTAGGAAAAATGAATAACTCGAACATTTTATGTTCTAAACCCCATTCACAAAGTTCTAGAAAATGAATTTAGTCATTTGTACAATCTTAAAATGAACATGTTCTCCAGTATGACTTTTGCACTCACTGGGTTTCTGATGTCCTAACAATAAGTGAACATGAGATAATAAAATATTCCTTTCTGAAAAAATTAAGCAAAATTAGTATTTCTAATAAGCCTTGACATTCTTGTATCGCAGCATACAACTTCTTTCTAAATTGTGCCACTTAGTAATGCAACATTAATAAGTTTCTAAAATGTATCAACTTGTGTAACAAATAAAGACCCCAAGAATATGGAAATATTCATAATACTATCTCTTTTTACTCAGATTTTGGATTACAAAATGTGCTATTAATGCTTTCCAAATTATACTCCTTTTTTAAATTTGCTGCTAAAAAGGTAAGTATGAAAATTTTAAAATTACTTTTAAGGAAACAGAAGCCTCTTTTCTCCATTCTAACTTCTCTTCCAAATGCATGTGCTCAGAAAAAGCAAGTAAACTTCTGTTCTTCTCCAGTACACATTCATATATCCCTTTCCTTATAAAATGTAAAGTAGTAAATAGCAGAATATTGTATAGGCTGAATAACTTCAACTTACAAACCATCTAAAATTATATGAGGCTATCCAAATACAAGTTTCTTGTAGAGCAGATAAGGCTGAGCACTTGTAGACATGAGATTTCTATAGTAGGAAATGAACTCTACAAAACCAGAATTGTCACTGAAAAGGCCCATCTCCTGGTCTCATGGGATGACACGTTTCCCAAAAATAAGTGCTGGAGCAAACACTGCCCCACTGATCACTGTCACAGGACCAGATCATAAGGAAACCCTTTAAGAAGATAGGATCCAGGGAGTTTCAGACTGAAAAGACTGACAGTGCCTAAATGAACAATGAGTGCAAACTCCTCTGTTCCCCTCACTAATATTAACATCACTAATATGAACAAGTCTGCTGAGGGATAGAATAACTAGCCAGAACAAAGCAGGACAATACCATGTCCTGCATATATGGTTAGCTACCACTTCCAATCAAAGACATTTGTAGCTGTGTATTAGTCTTACAATTATAACTCTCCAAAGCCTGGATTGGATGTAGGCTTGAGGGTAGAACAGAAACATCTAAGACATACAAGGTTCTTTCCCCTTCCCTCGTCCAATGCCATACCTACTGCAACCAACTCAATGTTTGCCTTGGATAACATGCCCCTTCCTTTTGCTTCTATCTGTCCAGTCTCAATGGACACACATTTTTCATCCCCTTTACCCACTACAACCAAGCCAGAACAAGCAACCAAGCTCCTGCATGTCTGCATGTGTAACACTGTAACATGCCATTTAAACACAAGTTCACATGTAGCTCAACATGTTATATTCCAGCAGTTTTCATAGCAGAATAGCTTCTTCCGCAAAGCTAGCAGGCATACATTTGCAGTTTCCATAATATTCTTATTACCATGCTCATTAAACTTACCTTTCCTTTAGATCCAGATTGCTTAAAATATGAAAGAGAAAAATATAATAAGATGCAAAGCCCTTCAACATCAATAGATCTTTAAAAACCTGTATTTGGATACTTAAGATTCCAATATCTAAATCAAATGGGAATGCTATTTGCTGCAAGTAGCACTAAACATGCTTAACCTGATCATTTGAGTCATCACCACCACCAAAGAAAGCAGCTGATCAGTTAATAATCTCATCTCTCACTTGGCTGCAAAGCTCACTGGGTGATTTTTTTTTAAGGTAGTTGTGAGGGTAGCACAGACTGGAGGAGTATGTAAGCCACCTTGGGTTCCTTGCAGGAAAAAAAATGGGATATAAATATAATAAAAATTAATACAGGAAACCATAGGTTTTGGCTGGCAAAAAAAGTGGTCTGATCATTCCCCACTTTCCCTTAGAAAAGGCCAAGCAGGGACAGAGACCAAACCCTACAGGACTCTGTAATCTAAAGATATTCAATGTTCTTTTAGGCCATAGAGCCTGCATTTTGTCCTTTTGCTTACCCTTTCCTGATAGAAAGGGTAAGCAAAAGGAAGGACAGAACCTCCTATTTCTTGGGAGTGAGAAAGATGGCTGCTTTAGGCACACATTCTCCAGGACTGATGACTGGTCTCCAGAAGAATCAGAAAAGGAATGAGAAGAGGGTATGGGGGTGATGTTGGGAATATGGTCCATTCTGAGACAGAGAAGTGGAGATACTTATTTTCAAGGTCAGACTCCCCAAGTGGGCAGGCAGTCTCTGAAAACAACGAAGATGTACAGATGGCAGGACTTGGAGTAGGGGAGTTTCTCGGTCACAGGCCAGCTGGCCCCAGATCTAGATCCCATGAAGGAATGTCAGAGGAGGACACCCAATTAGAGGATCGGCGGCAGCAAGGATGTGTGCTCGTTTTCAGAAGGCCCCTTCCAATGGGATGGGGCCCAGACATACTCATAAGAAAAGTTTCTAAGATGAATACTAGATTGAATGCAACAAACCATTCCGGGCATGCTCAAAGTCTCATTCTGGGTATTTTGTGCTTCTGGTCAGCAAAGAATGCTTTGCAAGGAAAACATCTGTGGCTCTGAATGTGCGAGGGAGTAACCTCAGCACCAGACAGTATTTGCCTTTCTTTGGCTGATGTTAGCTTGGCTCTACATTTGGCCACATACTGAAGACAAACAATCCTGAGACTTCCTCTTAATTTTGGAATGGGTTAGGAGAAGGAATGACTGCAAAATTTCCAGTTCCAAGTTGGGCATAAGGATACTTTCTCATTACACTTGGCAGTAGGCGACATCACACACTTTGCCATGAAAGGCTAGAAGGGGAACTTAATTCAGCCCAACAAGGTATGTGCGCATATGTGGCCCCTAACCCACAGGTTAGTATCACATGAAGACCTTGGGGCCAAACGCATTTTGCAGTCCTGACTGAAACCATGATCCGTTTAATTCAGGTTTTTCATATACCTCTTGCATTATTTAAACAAAAGTGAATGCTACTTGCTCATGATCTACTTCAGACGCTTTTTGCTATCTAGGAGAGTAATAACATTTGGTCATGCAGTCCGCATTCCTTGTGTATTGTAATATTCTTTACATACAAAGATGAAGGAAAACAGTTAAATTATCATACCGAAAGCACACTTGAGTGAGTCCTCAGAGTAAACAGTCTAAAATCCCAGGACATTCCAGAAGCAAGGCAGTGCCATGCTTGTATGTGTGTACTCACATATACTACTTGCTCTATTTACTAAACTTAGAACCTTTTTCGCTTGGCTGACAATATTCTTCTATCCAGGCACCAAGAGAAATTTGTTTAAGGATTTCTGGAGATGATCCAGAAGCAGTGGGGAAATTGGAGAAGAATTCAGGATGGCACAGTACCAGAGGGGTGGATAAAGACTTGTAAGGGCCTGAAGGTTGTGCCCTCCTGATCTAAATAAACTTTTTCAATTGCTTTCATTAAAATATATCCTCCATACTAGTAAACCACCAATATTAACTTACAAGAACCTGTTAAAGTATCTTCCAGTTGTGATTCCCAAAAGATAGAGATTCTTTACAAATAATGATTCTATTACTGAATCTCTATCCTCCACACCAATATGGTAATAATTACTTCACAACAATACATTCAAAAACATTTCAGTAATGAAATACAGAACTCAGAATTATTTTCCTGGTTAAAGTCCAAAACTCTAAGTCAGAGCTCACTCCACAAAGCAAGATGCATACACTATATTAAAGCCTCAAATTCACACATGCACTAGAAAGCCTTCAAAATCAACTAGACTTCAACTAGCAAATTTGATCAGGACTTTTGATCCTGATCTTGCCATAGTTGGTAAGATCAAGAAACTCCAAATAATACAAGAACCATGGCAAGGCAAGTAGGAATCAAAAACCACCACAAACCCAGTAATAAGGCTTGGTACTCAGAGGGCCTTCAGTGCTTTTTGTTCCCAGGAAAATGCCAAATACAAGTTTTCCATGACTGCTTCAGGAGTCCAAATTCTGTAGGGTACAGAAGACTAAGTGTCTGAACAATGGATGCATCCATGCACTAGTTGATACATGGATTGTGGAAGGGCACAAGGGGAAAGAAGACAATAGAAGATGAAAGAATAAACAGAATCCAGGTTCGTTGGAATGTAATAAATGGTCTGTTTCTTCAGTTTTTGGAGGTCTTCATATTGCCCAAGCTACCTTTGTAATAAAAACAGGAAAATGACCATTGTCGTCTCACAACCAAAACTCTTGGGACCTTGGGAAAGTTTAACCTTCCAGAAACCAAAATGTACTTCCCATGTTAAAACTGTTATCTTGACTTCAATCCTAACTTTGCGATTACCTCTCTAATAGATGACAAAAGTATTTTAAAAATTCCAACAAATTACCTATAGTTTTAATTCAGTTCAATGTTGAAAAATAAGAAGCCATCTTGTTCTTCCTTGAGGTATTCAAAACATATTTTCCTTTTATTATACCTAACTGAATCCTTCACTGCCATCAGGTTAGTTTGACATCACTATTATCCTTCTTTCACATTTAATTCTATATAAATATCTTTTAAGATTAAACCACTACATATCACTTATTTAGTTTAAAACACCTTATTGAAGCTACTTTTCTATAATAACAAAAAGCCAAAGAATGAACAAAATATCCCAGCTCCTGTCAGTCTGTAGGCATTGCCTATAATCCAAAGCCTCTCTTTGGAAGATAATCAAAATGCGCTTTCTGCCATGAAGGGGTATGTCTATCTCAGTCTAATTCATGCTCTATGATATCACTCTCTTCTTCTCAAGTTACGACCTCTCACTAGCAAGTCTGTAGTATCTTTTGATAGATCTTTTTTCCCCTCCAAGAGCCCTACAAGAACTCCAGAAACCTATTAAATCCCCTTCACAGTTTTAGATATAGAGGGGAATATATACTCATTTTTAAAGGCAACTTACTCCTAACAGTTATTGTTTACCAAAACACTGGAAACGCCAAGTATTTTAAAAGGATGTAAGAACGCATAATATATAAACCAGTATACAACATTTATGATAAAAAATAGAAGCTCAATAGGAATGAAAATCAGTAGAATATGAAATGGTACAAAATTCTGCCAAACAGAACTTCCAGAAAATAGAGACAGTGATTAAGAGAATTGCACTATTCCTTTACAGCTCACCTTTGTGCTGCTGTCTTTACTACAGGTGTTTGTACATGAGCGTGGTGACAACGTCTAGCCTGCGCTAATGTTCCAGAACAAGATATACTGTGAACATTTTCACTGCAAACATAAAAAGGAAAAGTATTAGAATTTGTACCATACCTGAAATATGGCTCTGTTCAGAGAAACTCTTCCTTTACGTCTTTCTCTTTGTGGCAGCTAAGTAAGAGCTTATACAACACTACCTAATCAAAACCACTTCTGAAATCTTTGGTTAGCTAGCAGCAGCACTTTAAACACTGCCACCCAACAGCAGAAATATGGGGAGCCCTTCACAGCTACTAGGGGTGCTTCTGCATCTCCGCAGTACATAATTTCCCACACATGTATCACCTGAGTTGGAAGAATTTCACAGTAACTTCTGCCTATAAATCTATAGTTAGCATTCAAAGTGGCACAGAGTCATTCCCATATATCATTAGAAGTAATCTGTTTTCAACTATCTAGTTGATTAGGTTCTGCAGCCAAATGAAGTGAGATGGGCAACTTCTGAGATGAGGGCCTTTTCACTGGTAGCACTCTGGTTGTGGAAAACCACCTTCAGAGAGACTTGCTGGATGCCTGTGTTGTGCTCTATTCCATACCAGGTGAAGAGCCTTTTTTATCTTTCAGTTTAAAACAAAAGTATTAGTATATTTTAAATTTTAAAGACATTATTGCTATCTTTTACTTTGCACTTTTACTTTATTTTGTTTTAAACATTTGATGTTTTATCTTCATTTTTACTATGCTATTGTATTTCATAGTTTCAAGTCTTTTTGTGAACACACACAAAGGTTCAGTTGTTTGAATACTTAAAAATAAGTACTTTTAAAGCAATGATTTTAAGTGCTTTTTATAAATTCAATCCCTTTTATATGATTATCATGATCAGTTGGCTAAAAATTAATAAGCAACCAACCTTGCCTCAGATTTCTAATATATTGGGATTTTTTCCCCTAAAGCTATGATGTAACTAACTTGCAACATCCAGCCAAATAACCATAAAGTAATTTGAATTTTAATGAACCAAAACTTCTCAGAACATATCAGGAACATGCAAATATAACTACCTTAATGTTGTTAAAATAAACATTCTCACAATGAAGTATTTTTCCATGAAGAGACCAGTGATTAAATGTTTGGAATTCGTTTGGAAGCACTATACCTAAATTGCTTGCTGCTTCCCAACATGTTCAGTCCAATAGGGTTTCCTTTTGAAATTCTAGAAGCATCAGATTTGTTTCGTCTAGTGTATATTCTCATAGAATCATCTGTGGCACCAATAGTTCCTGAGCGATAACGTTGTAACTGAAATGAAACAATTAGCAAAAGCTTAAATTCACAAGGCAGTTATCAAATGCAATACAGAATTCTACTTAACACTTCTACTAAGTTTCAAACATTAAAATATTCTCAATGATTCTTTAAAGTACTGTGCTGTTCCATCTGTCGCTAAATGAATGGCACTGGCATAAAAGTTTGAGAATCATCACCTTCTGACTGAAATATAACCAGAAAAAATTTGCAATATGAATTCCATCCTTGGTCTTTTACCATTTTGATGGAATGTACCAAGAAAGTACATGTGAATAGTCTTGACTCACACAGGCTGCCCATTAGAAAACCTCAGACTTGGAAAAAGTACAGAAAAATAATACAATAATTATTCCACATAAAAATAGTTACTGGAAAGAGGGCAAAAAGGGGATATTAGAAATGCTGAAGTGTCATAGAACCACAAGACCATGTGCAAAAAAGGGGTAAAGGAGATTAGATTTCCACACACTGAAACCTAAACCACAATTTTTAGCAATTCAAACATCACACACAACATTATGATCTTTTTATGACAATTACATACACATAGCAAGCATTTTCGAATCTCATAAATTTTCTAAGTCTAAGGCTGTTACCCAAAAGACTTACTAGAGAGTAAGCATCACTGAACAGAGTAGAACTTACTTCCAAGTAAACACAGATTTGCACTATAAATTATATAACGGGATGGACAACATAGTGTACTTGCTGTACACTGCTGTCCCCAAAATTGTACAATTAAAAGAAAACGGTATCAGGAGCAACCATTTTAACTATTGTAATAGTCCATAGGAACTACAGAGTACTAAAGGTCAAGAAGGGTTAACATGGCTGTTTAGGACACCATTTTTATTTTATAAAATATATACCATCAATTCATTACAAGATCTCAAGATGGTTTAAATGCCGTTTTCAAATTTGTGAACAAGTTAATTTTTACTTTCCATAGTCATTCTATATGCTATTTAAAATGTTATTTTATTGTTTTTAATTTTTTTGGCAGACAGTGAAGGGAGTTCAAGGGAGATGGCTTCCTGACCACCTAAAGTTGCCCAACCTGTTATATATGGTTAAATCAAACATCATAGTAGTAGAGGTCTGCTAGCACAACAGGACTTTCTTCCTCTCACCTCCCTAGTGTAGCCCTGTGTATGACCTGAAAATATGCTGAGGTCTTAACTCCATGGTCAGCAATGATATTGTGCTTTCTTACAACTAATGGTCAATACACTCAGACTTTTCTTTGGTCTTTCAGGCCCAAATCCAAATAGGGAGGACACAGTGCCTTGGAACAGCAAAACTGGCCCACTGGTCCTATATTTTCTTATGAGGCATTTGCACCTTACTATATTGCTAGAGGAATCCTGCCATTTATTGAACCATGTCTGTTTTGTTGCTTGGAAACAAGCACAACTGTAAACAAGAGCCCAATTCCCCAGCTAACCAGCTCAAAATGTATCTTCTAAAAATGAAACAACAGTTATCAAATGAGCTACCTGCTGCTCTCCAGATGTTTTGAATGACAACTCCCATCAACCCAATCCAGTGTCAACTGTTGGGTACAGTGGAAGTTCTAGTCCAAAATACCCAGAGGGCACAAATTGGGAATGATTGGCTGTAGTCTTAAAGTGTGAGAAGATAGTGAATTGATTTCTTAGTACTTCCTATTCAGCAATAAAACTATTTGTCATAATTATAAAAACAAACAAACACAGGAGGCTAAAGGTTCAAAATTCCAAGTCTTTTGTTTTCAGCACTCCAAGGGCAAAGAAACATACAGTGGGGACCCCATATCTGCTGGCTCAGTTACCACATTTTCAGTTAACTCTGGCTGACCTTGTCTCAAAAGAAGAGTCACAAAGTGTTTCCTGTAAGCAAAAATTCTTTATTTAATAGGGAATTAAAAATAATATGCTGTGGTAAGAACAAACAAAATTGTGAAAAAAGAAACGTAAATAGTATATATAATACAGCGTTCACTGTTATCCACGTTTTCAGGCATCCACTGGGGGCTTGGAACTGATCTGCATGGATATGGGAGTCCTCCTGTATTTAGAATACAGAAAACTACCAGAAGACTTCTTTAAAGCTAGCCCAAAAGGTTAGAATTTGCAAAAGAGATCACACAATCACACACAATATTAGCTATTTTATCTAACATAATATATGCATTTTATATAAATTATAGTAAATAAAGTCTCACTTTCTTTTCACCATTAGGACTACAGGTTCCATCACTCTCATCTACACTCAGCAGACTGGCTTCACTGAATAGATAAAGAACAGAAGAAAAAAAAAGTACAATCAAGCAATAGCAAAATAGGGTTTCACACATTTTATCAAGTTCACAGAAGATTTCACAAACCATCTTATAGTTTACACTATTCTCAAGAGCATTATGTTACCAGTTCACCTCAAAATAAAGTATCTATAAAATGTTCTTAAATAATCATGGATCAGTAACATTTTTATGAAATTACTGAGAATATGCAAAATACTTTTTAAGACATGCATGCTTCATAAGCTCTCTTCTGCATGCACATTAGGTATTCTAGGACAAAGAAATTATAGCTCACAAACATAAGACATAATGATACACAAGCCTGAAATTTTGTCAGCAGAACACTGTTTGGCCAGTGCATTAAAAGCCTCTACAATTCAGCATACTCAGTGGAAACATTTTCTAGAGCAGGGCTGAGCAAGTTGTGGCTGTTCAGGTACTTTAACTTTAAACTCCTATCTGACCTATACCGTACAGTCAATATTGAGGGAATGATAGAAGTTGCAGTCCACAACTTCTGCAGGACCACAAGATGTCTACCTTTGTTCTAGAATCAAGATCAGGAGTGTTGAATCTCTAAGCCCATAGGCTAAATATTACAGTTCCATACAAGGTTCCACCCCAATCATTGAATTTTTGGTGGCTTCCTAGCTTCTGAATGGATTTTTCCACATTCCAAAACATCGAGATGCCTCTCCTAAGGCCAGTAAGAGCTCCTGCCCACCTACTGCAGTCCCAAGAGAATGAAAGAGGTCAGAAACCTGTTCTAAATATTACCTATAAAGTGAACGGGGTACACAAGTCTTTTGCCCCACACTTGCCATTTTCTAACATATATGTTCAATATGTTAAGACTTAGCATTTCTCTGTGGTACCATTTGGACATGGCAATCAAAATGCTTATCTATCCTTTTGAATAAAAATGGCAAAATTAACATAAAAATGACTAGTTCCCCTCTCAACAAGGCTTTACCATTTCATATATATCTTTTTATTTTACAGATGGCACAATGAGATAAAAATAGGTTTGAAAAAGATACAATTGCTACTAGACTACGATATTTTGTCTGTCTCCTCAAGGAGTACTTAGCTCAAACAATTTTCACTTTTGCTTTGTATGGAAAGGTAAGATAAACTAGGGCTTGGTTGCATAGGCTGTGCGAAAGGACGGCATACAAATATTCTAAATAAATCAAAAAATTAAAATAAAATAAAATAGGGAAACTCTCTGTTGGTGTGGCCATGGAAGTGATGCCCACCCACTTTTCAGCTGGCAAGGGACTTTAGGAGATCACAAATCCTTAGCCTCCTTCTGATTCTAACCTAATAAACCACATGAGGCTCTCTGCCACTACAAAGCCTTCTTTGGGAAACTTCTATAGTGGGTTTTTTTTGTTTTTGTTTTTTTTCCAGGAAACCCTCCCCCATCTAATTCACATAGCTTTGTCAAGCTTCTGCCTGTTCTGTCAAAGGAAAGGGCATCTCCCTTAACAAATGATAACATAGAATTCATGGAATACTAGAGTTGGAAGGTGTCAGAGGGCCATAGGTTCCAACCCCTTGCTCAGTGCAGGACTCCAATTTAAACTGTCCTTCTCAGATGGCTCTTCAGTTGCATCCTGAATGCCCCTAGTGAGAGCGTGCCCACAACCTCTCTAGGTGATTGTTTCCATTGTTTTGCTGCTCTAACAGCCAGGAAACTTTTCCTCCTACCTAGCCTGGCTTCCTGGAACTTGAGCTCATTATTTCATGCCTGCACTCTGGAATGATGGAGAAGAGATTCTGTCCTTGTTTGTAATAGCCTTTCAAGTACTTTTAGAGGACCATCATATCTCCCCTCAGTCTTCACATCTAAAATTAAACATGCTCAGTTCTTTCAATCCCTCTCCATAGAGCTTTGTTTCCAGACCCCTGATTCAACCTTGTTGCCTTCCTCTGAACCTTTTCCAACTTGTCTGCATCTTTAAAACTGTGGTGCCCAGAATAGGGTGCAGTACTGCAGATGAGGCCTAACCAGTGCTGAATAAAGGGAAACTAGTACTTCCTGTGATTTGGGATGATACTTCTATAAATGCTGCCTAAATTAGCATTTGCCCTTTTTGCAGCCATATCATATTGTTGCCGCATTCAGTTTGTGATCTACAACAATCCCAAGATCTCTAACAATCCCAATTTCTCATTTGCAATATTGTTAAGCCGAGTATTCCCCATCTTGTAACAATGCATTTGGGTTCTTTTTCCTGGATGCAGAACTTGGCATTTGTCCTTATTGAATTTCATTGTTTTCATTTCAGTGCTCCAACCTATTAAGATCACCTTGAATCTTCTTTCTGTCTTTCTTTCCAGAGTATTTAACTAACTCACACACTTTTCTGTCATCTGCAAAGTTGATAAGTATACCATGAACTTCTTCATCCAAATCATTAATAAATGTGTTGAAGAACACTGGGTCAAAAACTGAACCCTGCAGCACCCCACTTGTAACCTCTCCTCAGTTTTGAGAAGGTGCCATTGAGAAGTACTGAGTCTGATTCTATAGCCAGCTTCAGATCCCCCAATAGTTCTTTCATCTAACTCGCTTTTGGTTAGTTTGCTAATCAGGATATCATGGGACACATTGTCAAAAGCTTTGCCAAAGTCAAGATAAGGGAATGCAGGGAACAGAGTCAGTTCATCAGGGAGGTTATACAATCAAAAAATGAAATCAGATCAGTCTGGCAGGATTTAATCTTGAGAAGTCCATGTTGGACTTCTTTCAAGGTGTTTGCAGACTGAATGCTTTGTAATCTGCTCCAGAATTTTCCCAGGTATTGATGTCATACTGACTGGTCAGTAGTTCCCAGATTCTTTCTTCCTTTCTTGAAGATAAGAGCAACAGTTGCCTGTATCCAGTCATCTGGCACTTCCCTTGCCTTCCATGATTTCTCAAAGATAATAGGGAGAGGTTCTGAGAGTTCCTCTGCCAGCTCTTTTATGAATCTAGAATAAAGTTCATGGCCCCTGCAGATTTGAACTCATTCAATCCAATTAGATGATTTTTAACCATTTGCCTATCAATCTTGAGCTGCCATCCTGCTCCATCAGCTTGATATTCTTTTGGGAGAAGACTGAGTCCAAGTAGGAATTGAGCACTTCTGCCTTTTCTTTATCATCTGTTACCATTTTGCCATCCACATTGAGAAGTTGAACCCCCATTATTTTTTCTTTTACTCTGGACATACCTGAAGAAGACTTTTTGTTGCTTTTAGCATCCCTCACTAGCCTCAGTTTTTCCCTAGGGTTGGCCTTCCTGATGCCATCCCTGCAATTCTGTGCTACCTGCCTCTATCCTTCCTTTGTAGTCTGTCCTTCCTTCCACTTCCTATACATGTTCATTTTTTTCAGATCATCTCTAAGCTGTTTTGTGAAGCTACATGAGCTGCTTCTGGTTTCTTCTACCCCCTTTTCCTTGCTAGAATTGCTTGTGATGGTGCCTTTAAAATTTCCTTTTTAAAAAATCCCCACCCATCTTGGACTCCTCTTCTCATTACAGTCACTTGCCATGGGACTTTACTTATCATTGTTCAGAGTTTTTTAAACTTGGCTTTCCTAAGTCCAGGGTACGTCTTTGGCTACATTTGGCTGTTGCTTCCTTTAGAATCAAGAATTCATGTATGGCTTGGTCACTTCCCCCAGAGTTCTTGTAGCTGCCACTTTGTCCACTAGGTCCCTGCTACTTTGCCCATTTTGTCTGTTGGCTATTATCAAGTCATGGATAGCTGTTCCTCTTGTTCCTTCCTCCACTTTCTTTCCACTACAATATGAAAATAGGCATAATTCAAACCCATTGCTACAGTTCCTGGGATAGCTGTTAACTGTTGTCATACAGACACTTTTGGGTGTTATAAAGAGGTTAATATCACAATGATCTAAAATCAGCTGAAGTCCCCCAATTCTCCTTTGGCACTGTTAAGTTTCAAGAGTAGAATCCATCCTCTAACCATGACAGCGTTCTAGGCTGAACAGCTCCTTTTGCTAAGAAGGAATCAATGCAACTCTAGCAAAGGCAGCTTGACCCTAAGGCTGCCCAAAGAGGGAGGATGCTAAACTCGATCTGCTAACCATCCTAAACATACTATGAAACCAAGAATCACGTGTGACAGTAATTGATATGAGGAAGAAAAATGACAGGTGAGTTCCAAAAAGAGGGGGGAAAAGAAAAAAAAACTGAGGAAGAATGTTAAAAACGGCATTTAACAGGAAGGTCCACTTTCCTGTCATTGGCACAATATCTGTTCAAGATGATTTTTTCAGAACAGCCCATGCTTACTGGCTTCATCACTTTGGAATTGATGCTGATGAGTAGTGGGCTGTTGTGACCATCTTCTCTGCTTATACTGAGGCTAACTGCCCAAGGCCTATCTTTTGAGCTGCCCTATTTGTTTTGGCAAATAATCCATGGTCTCATTTGTTCTGGCATTAAACAGACCATCCCTGTCAATAGTCTTCTGTATGGGACCTGGCTGGGTCAAACCTGCAGATCTTAACTAGACATGCTTTCTGAGTGCCATCATGCCATGCCCACCATGTCTCTGGCATCACAACTGACTTGCTGTCTCATAATATTAATTTGTTGTCAGGAGCAACATACGAGAAAATGTCATGACCAGAAAATGCAAACCACATCTCTCTGATCTTCAGTTGCAGAGACAACTTTCTTCCAGAAGTTGATGCCATGACATTGCTGCCTGAAATTTGCCACACACAGGCCCAATGAAGCTATTGAATAGAGATGTCTTTTGTCTATGGATGAAAAATGTATCCTGAATTACTTTGATTGCAAATACTCTGCAATGATGGAGTTCAATCAAAGTTAAGTTAAAAGGAAGAGGCATCCTTTTCTTGTACAAGGTACCTATATTCTAGCTGCTTAGAAGTTGTCACAGAGAAAGTCAATTTCCAAGATCGTTGCACCATACGCAGAAGAGCAAGAAGGAAAGGAAAATAACTAGTGCTAATGCCTTCATGGATACATTATGAAGCACTGGGCCTTGTGACCCACAACGTTGGCGGCTGTGTTTCAAATGAACCAAACAAAGGATTCGGTCAGAAAAGGCTAAAATCTTCTGTCAGAGAGGCAGGTTGCATGCCAACTGCTACATCCAGAGAAGAAACAGAAAGTGTCATGGAAGAACAAGAGATGGAATCAGATGCACAAACTTCTACATCCAGTGGTCATGATTCCAGCACATAATAGTGGTGGATGTCAACAGTGTAGGTAATAGATCACAGTTCAGTGGAGTGCTGACAGGCACATGTTATCATGCATGGGGGGTAATGCTTAAGATGAACAGCATGGAGCCAGCATGATCAGTGCTCTAGAAGGTGGTAGGGTTTAGAATATAGCCTCCAGAAGTGGGCCCAAGAGCATCATTGAAGGATGCAGTTGTTGGTACCAAGATAAAGATAACAAGGGGATATCTTGAGTGATTACAGTAACTCTGCTACTAATCATCTCAAGAAGAGGTGTAATGGAGGGAAGAAAATAGTCAGATCATCCATCCTAGTCAGAGTGATAACAAAAAGGGATACCAATGATATAACTGTCTGTGCTTACCTCCCCTGTGATCTAAGCATCAAACATTTGATACATCTGGAGACTGTTCTCAGCACTACACCATACTGGTGATTGCTGACATACTGCTCCTGAGGAGGGATTTAGTCTCAAATTTTACTTTCTGATGGCAAAGTCAATTAACCTAGCTGAGGAGTTAGCACAGATTACAATACCATTGTTACCAGAGAATCCAGGAGAGGAGGTATGAAAAGTGAATGCAATGGGGTGCTGAATGTAGAACTATACTGCCCAAAGAGCTTTGACTGTGAGGCAGTATAGAAATGAAATTAATAATAGTAATAGTAATAGCAAAAGCAGCAGCAGCCTTAGATTCCTTTGTCATCTTTTGGGAATCAGAACTCTTAGGAGTCCACACTTTTTTGACAACTTTTTGGACAGTCAAGAGTATCAGTAAACTCTGGCATCAGAAGCATTGTGCCATTTGTTAGAGGAAATGCACTCCTCCATCACACCATTTATGGAAAAGTTCCTTTAAGGCCATATGGACCGAAGATGCCTATGGAGGAAAACAATCAAAGATCAGAAGAAAAGAAAAAAACAAAGAAAAAACATTTAAAAATTAACAGGAAGAACAATATTAATAGAAAATATTGAATAAACCTGAGCAGTTGGATAGAAAGAAAAACACTTTTGTAAAGGAAAAGAAGCATCCCCAAAGCAACCACAACACCTACTGAAGCAGAACCAAGGCAGCAGAGTTCCTCACACAGGAGCAGAGCCCCATAGGGGTGATGCACAGAAACCATGAAGAACTAAATATGTTCAAGGCTACTTCCATATTCACTTTGAGTCTACTCCCAAAACTACACTCTTTAAGGTCCATAATGCAATATTCAGTATAGCACAATAAGCTGCAGTGAGTGAGGTATGCAGATTGTTCCTAATTTATAAATCATTTCTATTCTACCCAACACACACACACTTATTTCCTTTTCATTCAACCAATTCTATTTTCTCTCCTCTCCCCACCCCGCCATCTCGATCTGTCCTTATTTCATATGAGATATACAGCATGTATCATTACATGTACCAAAGTTAGAATGCCACTGTGAACATTGATCTGCACACAAAGGTGCTGAATTTCAAAGGCATACATGTCTTTCTGTTCATAGATTCTCACCTTTTAAGAAAAAATGCAGAACAAAAAATAGACTATTCTGAGCTTCTTCACAATGCAGAATCACTCTATTTTTTTAGGCTCACTTGTCACTGAGATAGTAACAAGGCTAAAAGTTCATTTTAAAATGCTCTTCTGATCAAATCCAATTAGCTAATTGTTTATGATAAATATTTAAGTTATCAGTAGTTGCTCATTATTTTCAATAAACATCTAGGTTATCAGTAGCTGTTCCTTAATTCTTTTCTATCAGAGGAAATACAGAAATAATACAGGACACAGAATGTCAGTAAAACACTAATACTACAACTCCTATCATCCCTGATCAATGACTACACTGAGTCCAGCATATGGATGATCACAAGTTGTCCATCACTGACATAGACAGGAGTTAAAAAGCCCCACAATATTTAGAGTTGCATAACAGCAATCTATAAACTTCATTCTTTAGCCTATGCTTCTTCCAAAGTCTAATAATTCCAACTCATCAACTGTTTAAGGCATTTATAAAATCCCTGGCTTAACTGTTTTAAGCCCAAACTAAGAATGGATTCATTTCTAATAGGAGTGATAGTTACCCTAATATTTGTTTATGTATAGCATATTGCAAAATTAACAAACCTGGTAACACCCTTCAAATAATACATGAATGTATATATCTCATGTGTATATAAATTATACTATTATGTTTCCATATTAGAATTCTGAGGGGTAAGCTCAGTTTATTAATGAATTACTAGAATTGTCCACATATTAATTTCAATAGCCTAGATAAAAATATCCTTACTCTTTCTCTGTATCTCCTTCACTTTCTTCTGAATGATCAAAGCTCCAGCTATTTTTAAAACCTCCATCCCGTTTGGACTGTGATTTATCCAAAGCTGAAACAAAAATAAGTTAGGTTCAATTTCGGCTCTAAGTCAAATCACCAATCAATACTTAATTGAACAATCTTTATAGTTAATAATCACACCGTTTTAGCTGACAGTGGCAAGGCAATATTTTAAACATTACTTTAGTTTATCATTTAGCCATTTGAGCTTAAGAATTTATCTACAATTTCTCTATTATTCTACAACTTGTAGAATATCCTAGATCACAAGATACAAACTTGCCTAAAGTTACTCAGTACCCTCATATACAAACCAACACTCTAGCAACAGTGTTATGCTATTAGTCAGCAAATAAAACAAGAACAGCACTAAAAAGTAATGCATCAATTTGCCAAACAAGTACTGTCTTTTTATGTTTAATTTAAAAGAACACACTTATTTAAAAGGGGAATCTACAAATCGCTCCCCAGTAGCAACTTGGGAAAAGCATGTTATACAAGTGGCCTTACCCTAAATTCATGTACTTTAACAAGATCTGTGAAATTAGAATGGGACAACTTGCATGCGGTTATGAATTAAAATTCCTGACATATGTATGCACACATTTCATGGTACTCAAGTTTCCTACTAAGCTTGCATATCCATATGAACCAAGGGAAGAAAATGTGAATCACTATTAGCACTGTACTATATTGTTGCTGTTGAGATCTCAAGAGGACTTTCAAGTTATCCTAAATATTTCAAGTAATATTCAAAGAACACTAGCTCACCTGCTGTGTGTTTTAAAGGTTTATTTTGGGCAACAGTAGGACAATTATTTTGTAGAATTTTAAAGTCACCAGCAATATTAACTAATAAAACAGCCTTCTCCAATCTGATGCCCTCCAGATGTTTGGGGCATCAATAGCCCTC
The DNA here is from genome assembly GCF_004798865.1 of Varanus komodoensis. NCBI lineage: Eukaryota > Metazoa > Chordata > Lepidosauria > Squamata > Varanidae > Varanus > Varanus komodoensis. Next base: position 8,835,160 of record NW_025335349.1, on the reverse strand, counting down.
AGCACCAATCAGCTCAGAATGGTCACAAGTCATGAGAGCCATAGTCCAAAACACCTGGAGGATACCAAATTAAGGAAGGCTGTAAGACATACCAGATCTAAAAGACTGATCCACAACTTCCAAATGAAAATCACAGAACTCACAACATTGCACCAAACTCCAGCTATTGTTAATACAAATTAAAAATGACAATTTGGTTGGACTATTATAAAGGGGTATGGGCATGTATCTATTTACAATCATAACTTTGCAAACAATCCAATCTGTACATTCACTGGATATATCAAGTTATAGGAAATGTGTTGGCTAAAAATCCTTAAATTGCTTTGTGGATGATTAAAACTGTACGTTTCTCAAAAGTAATTTCTGCCATAATTTCCAGAGTTTGTCACTTGAGCCCTTGTACCAGCTGCTACCAACCTGATACCCTCCAGATGTTTTAGACTTCAGCTTAACAATTGGCCATGCTGGCTGGTGCTAATGGAAAAGGTAGATCAGAACATTTGGAGGGCACAAGGTAGGCAAAGACTACCTCACAGAAGTTCGCCTGTCAAAGACAGAATTCCACTCTTATGTGTTTGACAGCATAGCTCCTTAACTTCAGTTTGATGTAATAGTATGTCTTTATCAGTTCAGAATGTTCAAAGCTGTGAGTTCTCTCTGACAGCAGACCAAGTCAGGCTGTGATATATAACCTTGAAAATTACTTTCAAGGTTACTGCTGCAGGTGGCATTCACCCACACCTTTGTCACCCTAAGTACAATTGATCTAGCATGCCTACTTTTAAGATCCAGATGCCAGTACAACTAAAAAAAGATACTGTGCTTTCCCTATTAATAATAATGCATATTTGAAATAGCCCTAAAGCAGTAGAAGTTCTGGAAGGAACAGGGCAGCTTATATCACAGGATCAGCACTATGTTTTCTCTACTGGACTATATGTGGTACTTTGATGTTTGTCAAATGTTTTCACTGTACATAAAGAATGGGCAATGCTGGTTACAAAATAGTATATATACAGAACAAAAAGGCATCCATTACACACTATAAATCCCTAAAATATTCCTTTGGGCAGTCCAACTATATGCAAGGAATCTTTCAAGAAGCCAAGAGGGCCTTTAAAGAACTTGCTGGATTGTTCTGGAGTCAACATGTCTTCCACAAACAGGAGGAAAAAGTGCTGAACATTCAGAAAAGTCCAGTGTCTCTATTCACAAAAAGCTATTCTTGAAGACAACCAAGTGTTGGAAAGAGAAAGAAACCTCACCAAGAAACCAGTCAACACAGATTCTGATAGTCATCTTGGCCATAGCCAAGGATTTGGTACCAAAAAATTAATATGGTCCCTGTTCTAGGTAATCCTGAAGCCAAAGGGGTTCTAAAATATGGACTGAATGCACTTCACTAATTGGACAAGTCTAGTTAGATTATAGATTCTCCCTGTTAAGGGCACATTATCTATCTCTCATGCCACTTTTTATATTATGACTGAATTACTTTAATTCATAAATTTGTTGCTATTTTCAAAAGAAACGATTTTAAATGGTTGTTCTTTCATCTTCTGAAATTATGTTAGTGTCCTAGCTGCTAGCTGGATGTATTCTAATATACTACTTTTATTTGAGTTCTAACAAAACCAAATCTGACATTTCCTGGAAGGTTTATTTCTCCTATATAATCACTTTCCTGATAAACCAAAGCCTCCAGGTATTTTGTACTATTTGTATTTTTAGCTTAGTAAAGTCGCTCACTGCAGCATGCAATTAAGCTAAGATTCTGAAACACTATTGCAAAGCAGTGATTACCCACAACACCCAATGTTCACTTTTCTGTCCTGCTGAGATCTCTAATCAACCAGAATTTCAGGTTGCTGTAGCACCTGAACCAGTATTTGGATGAAATATAAATCTGGATTCCCACAGCTGAACTATCAAGCCACTGCAACATTTATAAATGTGGCTGCTGCTTAATATTGAAAGGAAATGTTTAGTAAATAAAACATGTATAAAGGAAAATTAGAATAATGCAAGGCTAACTACTTGCAATACTTTGATAATCTTCTCTTACTTTAAAAATCCATTCTTATTTGAACAGATGTCCCATCCTTTATTTTTATTCTAAGAAGTGAAAATTGCTAGAACAGAAACAAGTTTCCAACTGGCCTAATCAATTTTACCATTCAATTGACTTTATGGGCCTAGGGAAATGATTTCAATCCAGGTTAAGTGTATACATTTATCAAAAACTCCACTGATGGAGAAGAGCTACTGACATATTAAGTATGCCATCAAACTATAGTGTATACACCACCTTACTATCTATATCAATTCAGAAGCACAGTGAGAGAAACTTTGTTTTAAAATATGCCAAAAAAACAAACAAACTATTAGTCAATTGTTACAGAAAACTAAATTCAATCTGATTACATTATGCCCATTGAGATGAAGCCAGTGGTGTTGATTGGTTAAACTGATGTGCACAGGAGGGCTGAGAATCTTTAATTGTAGGGAACAAAGTAACTTGCAATTCAGTTTCTATGGGGGGAGCAAATACTAGGAGTTTGGCCATGATTCAAACAGCATATTGGAGCAAGCAAAATCAGGGAAATGGAAAGTGGTTTGGGGTGAGAAGAATCTTAGAAGCAGCAAGAACACACTAGAAAATGTGGACCAGGAACTGGTTTCCTCCTCCTCCTTTAAGTCTCCCACTCTTACTTCTGGGGATCCCTACCACTAATAACAGGAAATGATAGTAAAAGGCTGGTGGTATCAGAGTGTTCTCCATAATGTCTACTTTACCCTTCAGTGGGCCCAATTAATTTCCTCTCCCTTCTCAGCAGGGCCTAGCAGATCCATAGTAACAACTAGAACCAATGCCTAAAGTACATCTTCTCACATAAATCTGAAATAAGTATTTGAAGGGAAAATACTGGTAACTGTTCTCTCATTGGGCGTCTAACAACAGTTCTCAGTACAAAGTGTATTAGCATTGCACTACAACAGCACTGTAGGGAATATTATTAAAGCCATGTTTCTTAAAGTGGGAGGCTGGTTTCCAAAATGCGAAATGGTTGCCAAGGAAGTTACTACTTGGTACAGAGACTAAAGTTAACAAAATGTGCTAAACATAATTCACTTTTTCTATCAATCCACTCCCCTTACCACCAAAAATAATTTAGAATCACAAGCTTCCTTTTTACATATTATCAAGTATGTAAAAGATGGATACCTTTGTCTCATCCACTGCTTAGGCCATTATCTTTGACTGGCTATGATGCAGGTGCATGTCTTGATCTTACTAAGGCAGCTCTGTCCCATATTTCCTCAAAGTGGACACTGGGAAGCACACTTCCCAGAATGCCCCTCACCCTTAGCTCAGAAACTATGCTTCATTCTCAGACCATGCATGGAGGCATGAAAGTATTGCAGGCCCATGGCTACCACAGAGCAACCTTCTAAATGATATTATTGTTCATGCAGTAATTTGTCAATAGTAGCTGGGTCATCCAATGTCAGAAGAGTGGGGCAAATTTTATAGCATTTTCCTAAAGCAGGTTACTGGTCAACAATTTTTATCAGCAGAACTAAAGGGGGTGGGGGCAAAGAGATGGAGTGCTAAACCTGCTCCCTCCCCTTGTCATCTTAACTGCCTACATACAATCTTTATGCCATCCTGTCTGCATAAGCTATACTAAAATATGACAGAAAATTGGAAATTCAATTTATTAAGTTAATTATGTTCATTTTCCAAGTTTCCATGTTACACACACAAGCAATCCTGTGATGTACTGGAATGCTAGAATTAATCTTAAAGCTACTGTATTTTAGAAATTATCAGTTCTTATAGAACACAAGTATTCATAAAGTAACAGGAATCATGGTCATTCTAAGGTATAAAACAGGCATTAGCTACAGAAAAGAGTAATATCTTCCTAGAAGTCACTTCCTTCTTCCCTATGACAAAGATCCAACTGATGTCTCATGTCCTCTTGATTCTGTTCATTCTAATTGTAAATTAACCACAATTACTGGGAAGAGTGCTTCGGTAAGGTAAAAATATATCCAATACACTTGGTGGCCCAGTCATTGTTAACAGAGTCCATTATATGAAATGTATACCATAGCCATAAACACGATTCATTCATAAAAATGCTCCCCAGTCACCAAAAGCTGGTCACTATGAACTAGTGTGTTTCCTCAAAAAACATACTTATAGCTTACAAAACTGTACATGCTGCTTGCTGTTGCTATGTAATAATGAAACAACCCAAATCTTCAGATGGTCTTAGAACTAAACGATATCTCATGTATTCTCCTAGAACAGGAGTCTCCAACTTTTTTGGACCGACAGGCACCTTTGGGAATTTAAAAACCTGCCACAGGCATCACCATAAAATCCTAATCAGTGGATTGACACCTTGGTATTCAGCTGCTGCATCTATGGCTCTTAAGTTGCATCTTATTGAGCAAAAAGCATGTTTGTTTCATGTCAAAAGATATATCAAAATCTCCAGATATTTTCAACTATCACTTCTATAATTTATCACCACTGGCACATCATGGCTGGGGTTTATGGGAATTCTAAGCTAAAGCATTTGGAGAAAAACTGGTTTCCTACTACTGCAGTAGTGAATCAGTATTTATTTATTTATTTTTATTTTTCGATTTATATCCTGCCTTTTTCCTACAAAGGGCTCAAGGCAGCTTACATCTCCTCCTCCATCTTATCCCCACAACAACCCTGTGAGGTAGGTTGGGCTGAGAGTCTGTTACTAGCCCAAAGTCACCCAGTTGGCTCCATGGCTGAGCGGGGACTAGAACCCAGATCGACTAAAATGAAATGCAACATGAAATAAATATTTTTACATATTTTACTTTACCTAATAACAAAACAGATTACAAAGCTAAACCAATAACAATACACTACAAAAAAAAACAAGCAACAACCAACAGAGGAACAATTACAATGTAACCACATAAAAGCAGTCATTAACAGTAAAATTCAAAATTCCTGGGAGAAATGTAGTCACCAAATGCCAAAAAGAGAACAGTGTAAACACCAGGTAAGCCTCCTTGGGGAGGGCATTCCATAGATGCTGACTTATACTAAGTCTTAAGGCTCATCCAGAAGCTTTTCATACTGCAGGAGATATCTGTTGAGATGACAAATTAAGAATGTAAACTTAGGGCACAATGCAACAGAAGAGGGCTCCGATTCAGAAGTCTCCGCCTAGCCTATGTCCTTCCTGTCCAGAGTCAGGCAGGTCAAAAGGAGGATAGAAACAATTTTCTCCATTTAAAATGCAAAATGCAGCTAGACCTGGTGGCTTGCCTTTTGGCATGTGAGAAAGAGACTGGAGAGCCCACAGGGTATTGCATACTGCTGCCTCCCTGCTCCACCCACCCCCATGCCCACTCTTCTCCCTCTCTGACTTCACCTATCAGTTGACAGGATCATGTGATCTCTTAAGAGAAACTTTCCCAGGAAGCCTGGAGGGAAGATGAGGATATGCAAGGGAAAATTCATGTTCAGATCTCCTTCTCAGTACTTGTAGCTCTTATAGAGGTACGGAGAAAATATCTAAAACATCCTATGCCACTCCAGATGCTCTCTAGGTGCTACGGGACTTGTAATTACATTCTGAACTGTTCTATTCAATCCCACTGCTGCTCTTCTGCACTATCAGTAAGGCACCTCTGAAGCAGTGATTTTTTTCCAACATATCTCAAGAACATGTAGGTGTAGCCTACACTTTTCTTGCCCTCAATATCTACTTATTGGCCCAATTCAGACTTAATGGACTTTGTCCAATAAGCCCTCCTGCAAGGACTTCACAGTTTGATCCTGTTTCACAGTCCAGTGTTATAATCAGAATATAAACCAAATTCATAGAACGAAATGTAAATGTGAAAGTGTAATTTAACAAATTCCAGAATTCTTAAAGGTACAAGATCTGTGGCAAAATTTGTTTCTGGACAACAAGCTAAACATCCTTATAAGAGAGGAATTACTTCACGCCAGATTCATTCAGTCCCGTCCCCCCCCGCCCCAAACCGAGGAGTTTGAAAGTTTTCCCTTTTGAAGTACAACTTGCACTTGTGTGGTTAAAACTGCCACAAAAGCATGGAGAGTTGTTTCACATGAACAGCTTTCCACATCCCATTCAAGCCACCAATGTGGATGATTGCATTTGGGAATCAAGATTAAGTTTCCCCTTACAGCTTGCTTCAATAATGCATTGTCATTTTCTGACACTGCACTGCTACATTGCCCAAAACACTGCATCTAGGGATGCTTCCCATGTTACATTTTAGCTACATGAAGAGGGTACAAAAATGCACTGTTAACACTATGAACATTATCCCTACATTAAGTATGCCTATGTGCTAACCAATTTATGCAACCATAAGATAAGATAGTCATGCTACTCTTTGAACATTATGACAACTCAGTGTCTTCTCACCGAGATCTTTGTACAAAGAAGATGAAATGTATGAACCTTCCCTTAGATTATTTTGCTTTCCAATCTGAAGCATCAGCATGGAACCTTATTATCTGATTTCAAGGAACAAATCAGTAAAAGTAATATATTGAAAATACATGAGTATCTAATGAGTAAATGTGATATTTGAATATATTGTAGTTAAAAAGTGTGCACAGCCTTTAACAAAAACTTGCTATCCTTTGAAACTCTCTCCCGTGACAGATCTGTGTAGAGGGAACATTAGAACGTATGTTTCATTATCCCCAGAATGCTGAGTTATCACATGCATGTTTGCATAGTTTACTAAGGCTTTATATTCTATTAAGGAATAGAATTATTTTAGATAACTGTACTAGTTCCTTATAAACTTTTTATTGTTCTTAGATACAGTGCTGTAAAGGTACTTTAACAATCATAATTATGGCTGCAATTCTTACATACTTCTGTGAGAGTAAGTCCCATTAAGTACACCGGAACTTACTTCCAGGTAAACATGTACAGGATTGTGCTCAAAATAACTCTTTTTCCAGGTGCAGTAGGTATGAATATATAAATATATAACTCTAGAAGGCAACGTTCTCACCTTAGATTTCCCTGTTTTTCCTTCTCAACATCTTCAAGTTAGCATTTCACACTTTTCAAAGCTAAAAACTGAGAAGTTTAAAAGCATACCAATAATAGGCAAGGGCTGGAAATAGATGGCAAGCAAAAACCACTGCCCATAGAGTCTAACCACAGCCAGCCGCCGTCCATAAAAGTACCTTAACTCAATCAGCTTCAGTTCTGACCTAAACACTAACCTGTCAGCCGCCCACCACTACACTCCCCCCAAAGCCTCTACATCCCCCTCCTGCACGTACCTTCTTCCCCCTCACCTTAAGAGCCGCACGGCCGCCTCATCCCCGTTACCCCTCACCCCACAGCCCTCCCCGCAACCGTATAATGCATACCGCCCCCCGCACGCCGACAGGGGGGGAACTCCTCCATCGTAATCCTAGGCACGACTACTCGGAAGTAAGTCCCACCCGGTTCAATAGGGCTCGCTCCCATTCAAGCGTGTTCAGAATTGGCGCCACAGACGGCCTCCTCCTGTCCTAATGAACGCACTTACCGTCGAGAAAGGGGCTCGGCCCGAAATCCTCGACCCTTCTGCCGCTGCCGCCGCCGCCGCCGCCAGCCATCTTCGCTCGGCCGCTTCTCGGCGCTCAGACCATCGCGGCGAGGAGTCGCTTCTGGCCCAGGCACCGGCGCCTCAGGGACGGCGCTAGGCCTCTCCTCCTGGCCTGCGCCTTCTTCACCTTCGCTCGCCGCAGCCGAGGCTGACTTAGCACGTCTGAGTCGACCGGAGGTGGGGGTGGAAAGGAAGGCGACTCCAGCGCACCTCACCAGCCAGGGTCCAGTCGCGCAACTAGGCCTGTATAACGCGGAGAGGGAGAAGGAAGCACACACGGCACACACAGAAAGGGGGAGAGGGAGAGAGGAGGAGAAGGAGAGAAGCCGCCCCGGCTCCCTTCCTCGCGCCCGCCTTTCCTTATTTTGTCCGGCGGCGCCAGCCACAGCCCCCGAGTAATTCGACGGAGGCCGGAGCAGTCGCGCTGGCTGCTCCGCTGCCCGCCCGCCCGCCTGCCAGCCACCCAAAGGCGGGGCGGCGAGGAAGAATGAACCAGACCGAGCCAGGCTTGACTTCGCTTCCCTTCCCCCCGGTTGCAGGCTCTTGTTGCTGCGGTCAATGCTTTCTCGTCTCGCAGCGCTTCGGCAACCAGTGGTGCAAACCCACCTCGCTGCAAACGTTCAGTCCACGACCACCACCTTTTCTCTGGGACTCCCTACTTCCCGAAGGAGGCCAGCCCTTAAACGTAGGCACGAAAAGGTGTAGCTAATTTCCAGCAAAACGCAACACCTCTAGTTCCCCCTTCCCGCCACCCCCCATGCTTAAAATGGCCGCAGCTGAGGGGCTGCTGGTAAAGGATGACCGTTTCTGGGTTTTCTCCTCTTCGTTTTCCACCTCATCCCCTGGGGTCTAATGCTTGTGGCGAAGGCGACAAAAAAGAAGAAAGGGAGGGAAAGTGGGGAGCGTGAACTTTGAAATTCTTCAAGGAATGTATATAAAGAATGATAGACATGCTTCCCCTCTTCCTCAAGTCATTAGATTCGGAGATGCATTTTTAGCATTCTTTCTCTGTGTATAATATATATCTTCTATATTATATATATATATATATATATATATATATATATATATATATATATATGCATGTTAGCATACCCTTCCCCCAAGTCTTTGGGCCTAGAGCAAAACAGTAATGAAAGATTGGCAGGGATAGGGTATTATTAATATACATATGTATTTACATTTCTAATCTAATGGTGCTTTTGGATGCAGTGAACTGCTCTGAGACAGCTTCTGGTATAGGATGGGTCGAAATACACAGTATCAGATCCTCTAGTGATACAGTCCATCTTTTTTTTGACTGTCAAACAGTTATGACAACTGTTGTTAGAAACATGTGCTCTGATTATTCCAACAAGATTACACCAGCATCAAAGTCTTCAGAGCTGCCCTTTGAGGATGCAATCTATTACTACCAGGTCTGAAGTACTTTGTCATGTCTTAGATTTATCTGCTTCTTAGGCGGGGTATGCTTTAAGGATACCAGAATGACTTTCAGACCACATGTGACTAAAGCACCTTTTTCTGTTTTTTACTATAAGAAATCTTAAGTTTCTTTTATGTAACCCACTGGTTCTACATACTGACCTGGTGGTTTGAATGGCCATTTTGAATATTCTAGCCATTTTCAATAGCTAAACTGTGGCTTATTGTTACTGTTAAAACCTGGTGGGGGTGAGTTCTCCAATGGCTAAACAACTTTCCACAAACTTTGCAGAACTCCACTTGCCAAATTTGGACAAACAGTGATTGCAGGATGCAACATGCACATCACAGCCCACCATGCTTAAATAAGCCATAATGTGCTATTTGATTTTGTGAACCAGCTCACAGTGCAGCTATTGCCATAAAACGCATGCAAAATGCACAAAGCCCTTTAACTTATTTTTATTTTTAAATGTGACCATATTCGATTATTACTATAAGTATGAGGTCTAACCATAGGGAGAGAGGTACTGATCAGCTAGGCCTGCTAGGGCAACCATATTGGACCACAAGTGTCTATACTGGCTACGGATGGCGAGAGCTGTTGGCCAAAACATCTAGAAGGCACTAGGCTGGGGAAAACTGCACTAGGGTCACTGGGGCACCATCTGTTAAAGACAAATGTATCACCAGACTGCAGTCAATGTGATATTAGTGTTAGTACAGAGCACAACATAACACCTCAGAAAAGATCTGCATTAAAACATACTGTTTATAATAAAGTGGCGACTAGGCCATGGTACTAAATGTGATATATTGTTACCAAAAGTAGATATGCTGATTTTAAACGTTAGAATCGGCATGTTTGAAGTTCATAGATTCTAACTTTCTATTTAAAGACATGATTTTAATAATTTAATAAGAGTAACAGGCAGAAACATCTAAGCCAAGGGCAGAACTCCATGTTTCTCTTAAATTTTATGCAATTTATTATATAGCACATTTCAATCTTACCTTTAGATCACTTTGTGTATGTTGTATAATACACATGCCCCCTCTGTTTATTTCCACGATAGTCCAATAAGCTAGGCAGAGGAAAGTGTTACCATGTGTGCCCAGCCACACTTGCATCCCAACACACAGGGCTACACTTTACACTTCAGGTTTTCTGATATTAGTTATTGTACATAGTCTTGCACCAAAGATTAATGGCATTATTGCAAAATATATGGGACTGCCAAATGTATCATTTTGCCACAGAATGGAAATATTAATTGATTAACCCAATTAAGCTTGGGCCACATACATCACAGTCTCCCCCTATTCCTCTTCTCTGTGTGTGGGTGTGTTTGTATACACACCCAAACATATTACTAGGAGGTAGAATGACAAAGAATAACAGTGATGGGAAAGTTACAGTTGCCAAATAGGATAATAAGAGAACACTAGAGATTTGGCAACCCATGCTGAAAATCTTAATGTAACAGGGTAAACTTTGAATATAAATGACATACTGGACATATAAAGGATAGAATGGAGAGATGGTAGAGAGAAAAAAATAGAAAATGAGAGATTACCCCACAAACAAACTATCACAGAGGAAGAGCAGTACAAGAGGCAGTTTGAATTGCTGTTGATCCTCTGAAGCCAACAACAGGGGGCACCAAGCAACAGGTGCAGCAGGTGGTTGGCTGAGCTTACCATTGGTGACAGAATTGCGCACGATCAATACTTCCCTCCCTTTCCTTTCTGGGGCAGTTATTCCTGCTTCAGTCCTAGTCCTTCTCCCACGTGCACTCATGCTGCCTGTGCCTTTTCCCAGCCTGCAGCTCAGAGCTCTGAAATCCTGAAAGGGAAGGGGATGCAATAAAGGTTTGTTTGCTCTTTGCATCCCCATAGCACAGCCACCTCGTTGCTCCCATCCCAATGGCCTTCCCCTTCCCAGCTCTCAAAAGGGCAGTGTAGCGCGATCCAGCCAGCCTTCTATCCAGTGCAACACAATCCCAAACACAAGTCCTTTCCATACCCATGTTTTCATTTCTGTTTCCCCTTCCTCTCCGGGGTAGTTGCTCCACTGGGCATGCCCTCCCACTGCTGCTTCTTAATTCGTGCCCCCTTTTGCACAAACACATTGCAGCTAAGATCTTTTCTCTTGTTCTCAGCTCAGGGTTTTGGAGCTCCTGCCAATTCAGAGGTCTCCCCTCCCTCATGCTCTGTGTCTTGCATCACTGCAGCAGCTTCCTTGTTGCTTTTATCCCAACAAGCAGTAACCCATTCCCAGGTTTAAAGGTCCACTCAGCACTCCCTAGAAAGCTGTTCAGCAAGAACCAGGAGGGTACCACACAATGGAAATAAAATTGTAAACACAAGTTCTCAAGACAGGAAGGGATAAATTAGCCAAATTATTATTTTACTCCCCACCATGTTCTCATAGAATGAGACTTCTGCACAAGGGCCAAACTCAAATCTACTTCAGGGAGCATGATTAGAAAGGTAACTTAGCAAACAGGTATTTGTAGGTTTGGATGTTCCTCTTCCTGGTGGTGTGGTGCCTGCAGACACCTTTCTTGGTGTTCCACAGAGTTCTTGCCCCTCCTGATTTTAATGTTATGACTGTTTAGCTTCCCCTTTTTTAAGCCTGGAGATTGGCATGGAGCAAAGTAATGTGCTTGCCTTCAGGCCACTTTACTAGCTCAAGGATGGGTGGCCATATCATTGGCACACCTCTCTGGGGAGCCCATTCCAAAGCTGGGGTGCCACCACAGAGAAGGCCCTTCTCCAGGTAGCCACTCTTATGATCTCCTTCAAAGAGGGCTCCTGAAGAAGGACCTCCACTCCAGATCTTAGAGGCTGGGCAGGTATATATGGAATAAGGCACTTCTTCAAATTTGATCCATATCCAGCTGCCCAGAATACAGACACAATTTTCCTGGGGGTGGTGGGGAGTGTTCTGGGGAGCCAGAGAGGGGAAGGAAGTATTCTGAGGCTCTAGAAGGGGTTTGTATTTGGAAAGCTATTCACAAAGTGCTGTAAAACAGTAAGCACAGTAAGTTCTAAGGCCTCATCTCTACCTTGTATATCATTTCTTGCCAAAGTTACTTCACTTTTAGTATATCTTTGAACCCCATTTTTCCTAATTCAATTTCAACATTCTAGCTGCTACACTGCACAGGTTAGGTATGTTTTGAATGTAATGTTGCATTGCCCAGTGCCAACTTACACTGTTGCTGCATGACCTCATTCATATGCACAGCTGAAGTTTCATGTATACAATATGGGACTACCTCAGGATACAGTGAACACACAACAGATGTATTATGTTTTTACTACATGGAGAACAGTGTTTTCTAAGCTAAGGAAATTAGCTCCCACACTTTTTCAGAGTTCAAAAGCAACAACTTAATTTTTACATATGCTTATGCTTAAAACACACACCCATGCCCATTTGTTACAAAAGAGAAAAGTATATTGGTTAGTATACTCACCCCCTAGCCCATGGATTATGTTCACAGGATCTGAGCAGGTCAGTGAAGAAAAGAACATTTTGGAGTGCATACATTCATAAGGTTGACAAAAGTCAGAGGCATCTTGATGGCATGTAACAATAATCAGCATAGTAATTCTAAAGGAGTAGCAATATAGCTTCAACCTCTCCTGCAATTGCTATGTGTACTTACTTCGGAATAAACTCTACTGAGATAAGAAAGAACTACTTCCTCATAAGCATATTTCAGTTCGGAGTGTTACCTGTGACCATTAAGTACTGCCATCTACTTTTCAAAACCCAGAATCCACAAATGGACTGCTGCTTGCTTAATATAATCTCTTTGCTGCCATGGCCCTAAACACATGTGATACCATATCAGCTTGGCACATCACCATAATAGCTCTGTAAATCTAGGAAAACATTGTGATTTGTGACATAATTTCAGTGTTCCATACTGAATACTTATGTGCAGAAATAACAGATCTTCAGATTGAATCATTCATTCCAGATAGATCTCCATAAATACTGTACATATTTTCCCTTGAGATCATCAGTCTTCTGATGCCTAGTAGACAAAATATGATAATAGACGTATTTGAGACATGGATACTCAAAATTTCAGCTGAAATCAGTGTAATGCTATAGAGTTGTCAGTTCCTAAATTACTGTTATATCAAAGCCCCTGTGTAAACGGACAACAAAGTAAAAAGTATTTTAGACTGGACTTCTGTAACCACTTACTTGAGAGTAAGTACCACTGAAAGCAGTGGAACTTATTTCTGAGTAGACCTACATAGAATTGCACTGTTAAATTATTCCAAAGAATCAACTTCTATTTATTTTCAGTACAGATTTTGAAATGGTGGTGGGGGAGCAATATGAAAAATGGACATCCATTTGTAGAGATGGAATATTGTAACATGCAGACATGAACTCACATCCTCAGACATGTGAACTCCCTCTTCTAATGCAGAGTCATGGCCACAGCATTGGAAATTGTTGATTTGGAGACAATTGTAATCAATAGGTGAAATATCTCTGTCCTAATCATCTCCAATTTTCTAGGATGATATTCAGTTATCAGCACCAGAGGGTTAAGGCAGGGTGCTTACTACTGTCTCTGCTCTTCAGCTGGAAACATCAGCTAAACCAGGATGTTGGAGTCATAGATTCATAGAAAAGTAGGACTGGGCCAAGAAGACCATCCAGTCCAACCCACTGCTGGGACAGGAGACCAGTTACACCATCTCACTCAGATGAGTGTCCAGTTTCATCCTGAATGTCTCTAGTGTGAGAGAGCCCACAACCTCTCTTGGCAACTGGTTCCACTGTTGTATTGTTCTGACAGTTGTCTGTGTCTAGCCTGAAACTGGTGTACTGCAGTTGTTCATTGTTCCATGTCCTTCACTTGGCGATAAGTGAGAAGAGGTATTTTCCTTCCTCTGTGGCACAGCCTCTGAGGTACTTGTAAAGTGCTCTCATATCTCTTTGTAGTCTTCTCAAGGCTAAACATGCCCAGCCTCTCTTCATAGGGCTTAGTTTCCAGACCTTGGATCATCTCCCTTGCCCTCCTCTGAACCCTTTCTAGTTTTCCTGTATCTTTTAAAAACTGGGTGCCCAGAACTGAAGGTATTCCAAGTGAGGTCTGACAAGTGCTGAGTAAAGGGGAAATAGTACCTCTCTTGTTCTGGAAGTGATACTTCTATCCATGCATCCCAAAATAGTGTTTGCACTTTTTGCAGCTGCATCACGTTGCTGGCTAATTTTTGACTTGTTGTCTGCAAGATCCAAGGTCTTTTTCAGTGCTGATGAGCCAAATATTCCCCATCTTCTGTCAATGCATTTGGTTCTTTTCCCCTTGGTTGAGATTCTGGCATTTGTCCTTATTGAATTTCATTCTGTTGCTTTTCACCCAGTGTTCTAGAAGATCTGGGACACGCTGGATCTTCTTTTTGTCTTTCAAGGTATTCCACCCAGTTTTTTGTCTGCAAATTTATTGTTCCCTGGTCTTCCTCATCTAGATCATTAATGAAGGAGTTGAAGAGCACTAGTCCTAGGACTGAGCCCTGTGCCACCCCACTCACTACCTCTCTCCAGCTTGAAAAGATGCTGTTGATGAGCACTCTATGTGACCGATTTTGTAGCCAGTTATAGATCCACCTAATAGTTCTTCATCGTGGCTTCTGTGCATCACACATATGGGTACTGCGCCTGCGCAGTGCCTGTGGCTGGAAGATTGCCAGCTAACAGTTTTTGGCGGGAAGCTCCGCTCCCCCCCCCCCCCCCGTGGCCTATAAAGAGCAGAGCATCTGCCATTTTGTTCAGTCTTTGCGACCGCCATTCGCTGTGCCTCGTGCCACTTTCGACTTTCGCTTTGACCGTTGCCTTTGTTCTCAATCGTTCCACTTCTATTTTCCCAGTTTTCTCCTTGTTCCCAGTTCACTGTCCTGCTCCGCGTAGTTCTAGTAGTTTTTCTCTTATTATTCCTTCTTTTTTGATCTATCTGTCATATATATATATACACACACACACACACACACACACACACACACACATACTTACCCTCTGCAGTGTCTCTCTCCTTTTTCTGCGATGGCGCAGCGAGCGGCCTTCCGCAAATGCACAGAGTGCGGGTCAAAAATGGCACCAACTGACCCGCATGACCTATGCCTCCTCTGCCTGGGTGAGGGGCATAGGACAGATAAATGCGCTCATTGCCTGGCCTTCTCCAAGCAGGCCAGGAAAATCGCCTCCGGAGACTCCTTTGGGATCGGGCCCTTATGGAATCGGACCCGCTGCTTTCCGTCCCAAAACCTGCCTCCGCTTCTGTGGCCCCACCCTCACGGCCTTCGGATGAAGGTGCGTCTGCTTCGGTGGCTCCCTCTGCTTCACCCAAAAAGAAGCACGAGAAGCGGAAGCATGCCGAACCTGAGAAGTCAGCAGGCCATAAGAAGGCCAGGAAGGAGAAAGTCTCCAAGCCTCCTAAGAAGCCCAGGAATCCGGACAATCCCCGACATTGGGACTCAGAATCGACGGGCCCCTCGGTACCGGCGGTGCTTACGGTACCGACTCCGCCCAAACCGGTCCTTCAGGAGGCTATGCGGGTTACCCCTCAAGGGTCCCCTCGCCGTGTGGCTGACCTCCCGCCTGTGCCCCTTCCAACTCTAAGGGGCTCGATATCTGACGGGGAAATCCATGACTCCCCCCCAGGACTCAGTTACCAACACCCATGCCCACGGCCACCATGGAGGCAGACGTTGGACTGTCCCCACCGGGGAGCCGGAGGAGCCGCTCTGTGGAGCAACGTTCGGAGGGCTGGCGTCGCCCCTACTATCATACTTGGGGTGATCTGCTCTCTGTAGGATACTACCCTGCTCCTAGGGGATGATCCTCTCCACCATCCCGTGATCAGCCACATTTGTCAGATCCGAGACGGCGTCACCTCGATCCCCTCAGGATAGAAGCAGCCGCTCCTTCTCCCCAGCGGAGTCGTCGTCATCAGCCCCACCCTACTACAGTGCCGATTCGGCCAACTCGGAGGTCGACTCAACCTCCCCAGACGTCGCCGTTACATCCCAGGGTCCTGCGTCACTGGATGAATCCCACATCTCCTTCGCGGAGCTGATGTCTAGACTTGTCCAGTCCCTCGACATCGACGCCATCCAGCGTCCGGGACTGACAACGGACAAGTTCTATGATGTTGTCCGCGGGGAGCAGTCGACATCTATCGTCCTGCCGCTCATAACCACCTTGCGGCAGGCGATGACGCAGCCCTGGGATTTGCCCTCACACCCTCAACTGACATCCAGGAGGTACGAGTCGATGTACAGGGTTCGGAAGGAGGACATTCCCTTCCTCCTCCGCCATACCAAACCGAACTCCGTGGTCGTCGAATCCTCACAGGGCAGAGAAGCAAGAGGGCACATGGCACCAAGGGACAAGGAGGGCCGAAAGAGCGACTCCCTGGCTAAGCGAGTCTACACTGCTTCAGGCTTGGGGCTGCGCATATCGAATTACGAGGCGACGTTGGCGAGGTACCAGTACTTCATTATGCAGCGCCTCCACAATGTCGCCTTGACCCTCCCAGACCACCAGGGTGACCTCACTAAGGTCCTGATTAAGGACGCTATGCAGGTCGCGGTGCAGCAGTTATCCACGGCAAGGCACCACGTGGATACTGACTCACGAGCCTTGGTCGGTGCCATTTCTCTCCGGAGGCATGCATGACTTAGGAACTGCAACTTTCCGGAAGAAACCAAACGCCGGATAGAGGAAATGCCCTTTGACGGGTCCAGGCTTTTCCACTCACGCACCGACCACAAGCTTAAGAAGCTGCATGAATCCCGGATGACGGCATGCAGGATGGAGATACAGACCCAGGCTAGACGTAAGTGGTCCTGGAATCGGCCATCCTACAGGCAGTTGTACCAACCGAGATAACAGCCCCAGCACTGTCAGCAGCAGCAGCGCTGCCGTCCGCAGCCCCAGCAACGTTTCCAACAAGGCCACCGCCATTTCGACGATCGGAGGCAACGTTGACAGGACTGGCGAACCATTCCTCTCACTCCACCAATACCCACCCCCCTCTCATCTGGGGATCAGCTCCGAAGCTGACTCCCCATTTGGGAGTCCATCACATCTGATCAGTGGGTATTGTCCATCGTTCAGCATGGCTATCGAATAGGATTCGACATCGTTCCTCCATCGAGTCTGATCCGGTTTACATCATGTTCACCAGTACTGCTCGACGAAATACGTCAACTTCTTCGTAAAGGAGCGATTCGTCAAGTATTCCCATCTGACGGACTCCACGGATTTTATTCCAGATACTTCACGGTCCCAAAGCGGGATGGTGGTCTACGTCCGATTTTGGACTTACATGACTTGAATAAGTTTATTGTACCGAAAATGTTTCGCATGACCACCCTTCAAAACATCTTGCCGTTGCTAAGGAGAAAGGATTGGTTCGCCTCATTGGACTTGAAGGATGCCTACTTCCACATTTTGATTCACCCAAGTTACAGGCGTTTCCTTCATTTTGCTGTTGCACCCCATCTTTATGAGTTTACAGTTTTGCCCTTTGGACTGGCTGCAGCTCCGAGGGTATTTACCAAGTGCATGGCTCCTGTCTGTGCTTTCCTACGCCTCCAAGGCATACAGATTTACCCGTACCTCGACGACTGGCTGTTGGTATCGCAGTCCAGGGAAGGACTCCTCGCAGCCATCCATACAACTTGTGCCTTACTGAATAACCTAGGCCTACGTATTAATACCGAGAAATCTTCTTCCGACACAGACGCTCACCTTCATTGGAGCCCGCTTGGATTTGACGTTGGAAAAAGCCTTCCTCCCTTGGGACAGACAACAGACTCTTGCTCACCACATCCATCGAATGCAATGAGATGGAATGGTCCCGGCGAAGTCTATCCAGAGGATCCTGGGGCATATGGCTTGCTCAGTTGCCGTAGTTCCGCATGCCAGGCTTCGGCTCCGTCTGCTACAACTTTTTTTCAACAAGGTGAACCATCCTCAGAGAGAACCACCGTCGAGGTTGATTCGAATCCCATCTTCCGTGCTTCATTCTCTACTTTGGTGGTCAGTACCAGCCAATCTGACGGTAGGAGTCCCCTTCAGGGCTTGGCCTCCTACGATAACCCTCGGTACCGACGCATCTCTCCTAGGATGGGGAGCGATATGCTCCAGCCTATCTACCCAGGGTACGTGGAATCGTCGAGAATCCACGAATCATATCAACTTCCTAGAACTGCTGGCAGTATTCAAGGCCCTGTGCTCTTTTGAGGACATTCTTCACCATCTGGTCGTTCAGATAACTTTGGACAATATAGCTACCGTCTTTTATCTGAACAAGCAGGGGGGAACAAAGTCACCGACTCTGGCCAGCCTTTCTATGAAAATTTGGGACTGGTGCATCCCGAGAGACATCACGTTGATGGCTGTTCATCTTGCTGGTGTGGACAATGTGCAGGCAGATCTTCTCAACAGGCACATGTTCACCTCTCACGAATGGGAGCTAGAGCCTCGCACATGCGACCACCTTTTCCAGCGCTGGGGGTTTCCCGACGTGGACTTATTCGCCACCCAACAGAACAAGGTGTGCGATGCTTACTGCTCGAGAGCGGGAATCGGACACGCATCCCTAGGGGACGCATTCATGATCCCTTGGAACAACATGATCTTCTATGCCTTCCCTCCGATCCCTTTTCTGATGCGGGTCATAGCGAAAATAGTGCACGACCAGGCATTGGGGATACTAGTTGCCCCTTGGTGGCCACGTCAAGTATGGTTTGCGACACTACTCAACATCTTTCACGGGGAATTTCTTCATCGACCATCGCTTCCATATCTTATAACACAAGAGGACAGTACACTTCGCCACCCGGACTTGCTGTCATTGAATTTAACAGCGTGGCGAATCCGATGACTGCCATTATTCCATCGGTGCCAGCGATGACTTTGGCCAACTCGAATCCAGTCGTCGAATCCAATCACTCGGGCGCTTCCCCTTTCTCTGGTCTCTCTGTACCATCGGGTTCAAGACAAGACCCGTCGAATCCAACACCTTTGCACCCTGATATTCAACATATCATCGATTCTGCCTTAAAGCCATCCACAAGGAAGTCATATGCGGCTAAATGGAAACTTTTTTCCACCTTTGCTGAGTCTCGTTCGTTCTCTCCATTCCTGTCATCTATACATCAAATTCTTCAGTTCCTATTGGAACTGCACCATTCTGGACTGAAACCGTCGTCCATTAAAGTATATACGGCTGCAATAGCCTACTACCGTGGCTTAGTCGACGGATCACCTCTTTTTTCTCAACCTATCGTCAAGCGATTTTTAAAGGGGCTATATAATCTTAACCCATCAATTAGACCGGTGATGCCCACCTGGAGCCTTTCTGTCATTGTACAAGCCCTTACGAAGGCCCCTTTTGAACCATTGGCGACAGTGGATCTGCGCTTGGTCTCTTGGAAGACAGCGTTTCTTGTGGCTGTCACTTCAGTCCGAAGGGCCAGTGAGCTTTGCGCTCTCCACATAGATCCTCCTTATTTGAACTTTCACAGGGAGAAGGTCATTTTACACCTCGACCTGTCTTTTCTGCCTAAAGTGACTACACCTTTCCATACGGGGCAAGACATTGTGCTGCCTGCCTTTTTTCCGTCACTGTTGACTCCATTGGAGAGATCTTTGCATTCACTCAATGTTCGGCGTTGCTTAGCCTTCTACCAATCAAGGACGGAGTCTATTCAACGTTCCAATAAACTATTAAGTATTCTGCTAGGGATCAGGGCGATCCAGTCACTCCACAGAGACTTTCTAAATGGATAGTCCACACTATAGTCTTATGCTATCAACTAGCTAAGCTCGATCTGCCTTCAGTTCCTCGAGGCCATTCCACTAGAGCCATTGCAACCTCATCTGCCTTCGCATCCGGGGTTTCGCTTGATGATGTCTGCTGAGCCGCTACTTGGGCAAACTCTTGCATCTTCGCCAGACACTACTGTCTCGATGTTGAGCTCAACGGGATTGCTCCTTTGGCAGAGCTGTTCTCTCCGCCGTTCTTCAATGAGGACACCTTCCCTCCTCCTTTATGGTAAGCTTGTTAATTTACCCATATGTGTGATGCACAGAGGCCACGACGAAGAAAAGCAGGTTGTTTACCTGTAACTGATGTTCTTCAAGTGGCCATCTGTGCAGTCACACAACCCACCCGCTGGCCCCGCTCGGTGTCGGTGAGTGGATACATCTTTCGGTACCAATGATTCTCTTTTTTCCATGTTACCGACCCTCCTTTTTTCTTCCATCTGGAATTTAATTTTTTTTCCCATAAGGTGGCACATGTTCGGTCGCAAAGACTGAACAAAATGGCAGACGCTCCACTCTTTATAGGCCACGGGGGGGAGGGGGAGCGGAGCTTCCCGCCAAAAACCATTAGCTGGCAATCTTCCGGCCACTCGAAGCAACCTGCTTTTCTATCAAGCCCACTATTTGCTAGTCTATCAGGATGTCATGGGGCACTTCGTCAAATGCTTTGCTAAAGTCTAGCTAAAGTCCATGACATTTCCACTGTCCATTTGGGTGATTACCCATTCAAAAGATAAAATTAGGTTAGTTTGGCATGACTTATTGTTAAGAAATCTGTGTTGGCTTCTATTCATGACTATATTTTCTTCAAAGTACTTACAGACTGATTTTTTAATAATTTGCTCCAGTATTTTCCCAGGGATTGATGTTAGATTGACTGGTCTATAGTTCCCTAGTTCATCTTTTTTTCCCTTTTCTTGTAGATAGGGACAACATCAGCTCTTCTCCAGTTGTCCAGCACTTCCCATGTTTTTCAAGATTTCTTGAAGATTATAGATAGTGGTTCAGAGTTCTTCTTCCAGTTCCTTTGTGACTGTAGATGGAACTTTCAGGTCCTGAATATTTGAACGCATTAAGTTCATCAAGGTGCTCCTTGACCTTTGGTCTGTTGATCTTAGGCTGCCATCCTACCCTGTTGTCTTGTACCTCATTCTCTGTGGGAAGGTCATACTTTTTCTTGTGGGAGACGACTGAGCCAAAGTTGGAGTTAAGCACCTCTGCCTTTCCCTCAGCATCTGTTATCTTTTTGTCATCCACATTGAGTTGCTGAATTCCCCTCTCTTTCATTTTGTTTGTTTGTTTTGGAAGCCACTGAAGAAGGCTTTTTGTTGTTGTTGTTTTTACATAACTCATTGCAAGCTGACATTGTGTCCTGACGGACATCTCCCTCCCCTGTGTGCCCTCCTAATGAAATTCCTCATTTTGTGGCCAAAGACATGCTTTCCATAATTTGAGAGATGTAACCCATCATTTACCAGTAGTCTTTCATTCTGGAAGCTAAGCTTGTAGTCCCAGAAACAAACATTCTCTCTCTGGCACCACTGTCATAACCAGGTATACCTGGTTAACCAGGTATTATCGAGGTATTTTTCTTTCCCTATCATTTTCTCTTCCCTTAATTGGTAGGATTGAGGAGACTATGTTGGTCCAGTGCTCTATATTTTCCTCCCTAGAGCTTTGAAGCCAGAAGTTATTTCCTCAATATTCCTCTTGGCTGTGTGTTCCCACATGGATGAGAAGGAAGGGGGACTCATCAGTGGGTTCTATGAGTTTCATTCATCTGCTGGTTGCATCATTGATCCTGGCTGCAGGAGAACAGCACATATATTTTGCTTTTTTTGTCCCATTTTATAGAGCTCTGGAGTGGATTGATGGATCATCAATCGGCCCCCCAGTTTGGGGGGGACCTGTTGGGGGACTCATAGGGGTTAGCAGACACCTTTTTTTCAACCTTTTTCTTTCTTCATTTTATTGGAGCTCCGGCCTTGATTGGCATCTGGGCTGGCGTCTTTCCAACAAAAAGGATGTTTGCAGCAACACGTTTGCTTTGGAAGAGCTTCATTGAATCCCATCTATTCACCAGACCAAATTTAAGGTGATGGTTTTGGCCTTGAGAGTCCTAAGTGGTCTGGATCCTGGATATTGGAGAAAACAACTTCTGCCACATCACACACTCCAGCCAAGAACTGAAGCCCTATAGCAGTTTTCTCCATCCTTCTGCCCTGATGATGTTTTGGACTTCAGTATCCATACAGCCCCAGCCAGCAGGACCAGTGGTCCAGAATGCTGGGAGTTCCAAAACATCTTCAGGATAGCAGGTAAAGGAAGCCTGCCATGCAGGTTTCACAAGCCTTCTTTGTGAAGGCTCTCATCTTGTCCAAAGCAATTTTTGGGGGAACTGTCAGAACCACATCTTGGCCTTTTTTGAAAAGGCATTTAAAACATTTTTATTTTCTGTATATATAATGCATAAAGGTGTCAGGACAAAATGAACAAAGGTTTGCCATAGTGTGGCTGCTCAAAGTCTGACACTGTAAGAACAGCTTTAGACTTAAGACGGAATTCCTGATGTGATCAGGAATCCAGCAAGTCTTGCTTCCTAGGTACACCTTAAAAATGCTAAAGTCCCTGTCCTGAAAGGTCTGTCCTCTGGGACACACCTTAGACTTTAGACTTAGACACTGTCTGCCTTGCCTGAAGGTTCTCTTTTGTATTGTGTCCATCTCCTATTGTTTTATTCTAATGCGTCTCTAGTTTACTTTGTGTACGATTCCCTGCCCCTCATGGTGTATGTAACTGATAGGTAATAAAAGTATCTTGTACAGACCCCATCTTTGTAGTCCCTTTGGAAACTGCCTACGTGTTGTGTGCATTTCCTATATGCCTGAATAAACTGTAAATGTTCTTTAGATTATCTACCCCCAGAGGACTGTCTTTAGGTGTTTTATTCCCTCTTGACAAAGGCAAACAAACACACGGGAAACTACATCCAGTTTAATCTTGTTAGTGACAGAGGGTAATACATTTCACCTTTTTTTGCATTTTACTTTACAGACAAAAATATAGGTGGAATCTATTGGCTGTTTTCTTTATTCTTCATAATAACACATTATATTTCGAGTTTTCCTAGATAAGCCTGTTTGATCCATTGTTGCTACTTTCACTTTTGTTTCAGAATTACAAGATCTGTATGCGAAGAGCTTTTCCTTTACTGACTTTCCATACTTTCTGCTAAATGACCTCAAGGTAGCATTGGTGAGGACTTGCAGTTTGTTTCAATGCTAGATTTCCTCCTCACCCGCTCCCACTTCTTTTAAAAAAGCAAAAGTAAAACTAGATTGGGGTGGCAGCATTGAAACCACTCACAAATAAGGAGTGGACAATAAAACCCTTATCTAAATAGATCTTAGACTCTTTTCTGTACTCTGACGTTTGTCAAATATTACTGCATATATCCCTGATATCTATATCAGATGAAAACCTGCCATCTTTTATTTTAAAACATCAGATGTTTAAACTCCTTTAGCAACTCCTTTAGCTAATTTCTGCCATGGCTATTTAGCACGGCACTATGTAGGGAGACATCCATATTAGAAGTTCTGTAGTTTTCCAACTTCTAGTTATCACCTTGTGGACTGCCATTAGCAAGAACACAATACATCCCTTCAATGTCACTTTTGCATTTTATTCTGCCAGACCTTCAAAGCAGTGTGCTATCTGCTTTAAAAACATTTTTCCTCCCTCAGATCCCACTAAATTCCATAGGACTTACATCCAGGTAAGTCTTCTCTAGGTTTGCACTGTTATCAGTCTCTGATATATACAGATATATCTCCTGTTTATATATCTTTTATTTACTTGTACTTGATTATGGATAAATAAGTTTATTGTTTTTATTCTAATATGTTGTATCCCACACAGGGCTAAATGGTGAAAAAGAGGCATGAAAATGGAATAGAGAGCAATAAAGACTCTCTTCTTTAATCAAGGGGCAGTATCCAACAGTGTTCTTCTGTCAATAGTATGGATGAATCAGAGTACAAGAAGGCAATGTCATATTTCAATTTGCAACATGGCCCATATCAGCACCAGGCACATGAAGCATTTGCTGTGGCTCATCTGTCTTGGCATGCCCACTGGGGCTGACTTTGCTGTTAGAAGAAATTATTCCATCACGTCTAATATTAATAAGTAGAGGACAAGATTGCACTCAGGGGACAATCAGACAGTTAAATCATGTCTAGGAAACTGAAGACTGTGCTTATGCTCTCTGCTCCTATCTACTTGAAGAATGTAAATTCTATTCATGACATGTTTCCACAGAAAGATGACAATGCACCCTAAGTAACCAGCTATGGCACTGATAAGTAATCCAAATGTGGTGTAATTTCTTCAGGTTCCTGAGAACCCATGGGTTGTTTTAGGGTTTTTCTTGTCCACAGTGGTTTGTTGTGTCATCTGAACCCAGCAGAGTGATTTTCATGTGGGTTATTGAAGAGCCAACAAAGCAACAAAAAAGGTCTTCACCGCTCACTTTTCACCATCTTGCTCTTCCACTGATATCAAAATGGCACTTTGAAAGGCTCATCATTAATTTCCTGGCTTTCTTGCGGGTGAGGGAGTGCTTCAAAAATGTGCTATTTGGATCTTGTGGCTCTTCAGCACAAGTATTGATATGACAAGGTGGCCTCTCAGCTATTTTTCACACAGTTGTGAAGGTCCAGGGAAGAAACAGCCGCAAGAGAAAGGAGAACCTGATAGCACAATTCAGTGGTACAAAAAAATGTGAAAAAGCCAAAGTAAATGCAAAGTAATAGTAAAATATCTCTTTTTTGGCAATATGATTCTCCAGCTTTTAAGTGCTAAGTTGGTATTTTCTGTGTTCTCTACCTTTTCAATGCTTCCTGAAGACTCCAGCTACTCCAGAAAGGGGAGGTAGTAATTCACCCCCCCCCCCCACATTCATCAATGCTTTCAGAACAGTTAGTGCTGAAGTTCTCTGACATTTTTAAAGCACAGAAATATATGCAAATGTAATGGGTGAGAAATAAATGGAAGGGGATTCCACATAAATTTAAAGGCTGGGAAGTAAATTGAGGGGAACTAAGGACACCAAGAACTGTCTGTTCAACACTTAAAAGGAAAGAATTGCTACAGTAAAGGGGAAATATTGTCATTTTCTTGTTCTTTTGACACTTTACCCCAGTTTATCCATGTCTTTTAATTGACAGTTGGTCCCTGGTAACTGTGCGTAAATAGGTGTGTAAATTAGTTTGTGCGATGGCCAAAAGGGAACATTTGCAAAAGACTGACAGTAATAATATTAAAAATAATGATACAAATGATGCCCATTGTGCTTTTTAAAATTTGGGGGGGGGGAACATAGGCAACAAAAAAAAAAAGTAGTGATTAGAGCAGGGAGTGGGAGGCAGGGCAGATTCTGCCACAAAAAACACTGAGATAACAGCAGGAAGACAGGTGGAAGGAGAGGATGAACAAGAAACAGTGGGTCTGATAACCTGCTGGACATGCTGTTGGATGTTTAGTGAATCATGGCTTATTCATAGGATGGTTTAGTGTGATGTGCAAGCACACTCTGTGATTGGAACTAGAGTTAGTTTCAAATCTTTTACAACTCCATATCCTCAAATAATAGTAGGTTCAACTTTAGACATTGTGATATTTTCTATGACACAATGGTTCTCTTATATTCAGTGTGGGTTATTTTAATATACCCACACTAAAGCATCCTAAATGTAAAGCTCTGAAACATGGGGACTTGCACACTTGAATATGTTTACGCATGTCTAAAATTCAGGATGAGTAAATATTTGTAAAGGGATATGATAACTCCTCCTAGATTTATTCAGTAGTAGCATTTTGGCCTCACTTCATCTTCTATCTGTAGAATAGCATGAGAAATAGCAATAAAATGGAGCTTTCCGTTTCCCTGTTTTGCATCTATATCCACAGCCTAAAAGAATATGGTAGGATCCTACTGTTGTTTTGCTGAAGTCACAGATAAAAGGTTCTATAACCACAATATGAAAATTAGTATATTATTAATATAAACTTAGCATAAGAAAGTCTTAATTCAGATGATAAGGCATGTCACATGGGCCTGTATTTCTCTTCCCCCGTCCCCTGTTGTGCATACATAGAGCTAATGAAGAATAATTCTTGTTATGGGACACTATAGAGAAAAGGCACTTTGCACGAAATAGCCTGGCCTTCCAACACCAGAGGAACTTGTACATGTCACTAAGACTTCTCTGCTTAGACAGCAGGTTCCTTGTCTTGAGACGACTCCAGACACAAATGTGACATATCCAGACACCAGCAATGGGAGTACAGGGTCTGAGTGTTCCACATAAGTAACCAAAGGAAGTTGGAATATGTGCTGTAATGAACTGGGTGGAACAGTATCACTGCTCACATCCCCTTTGCTAGGTATAGACATTGGCCATCCCTCATAGCAGTGGTGGCGAACCTATGGCATGCGTGCCACAGCGGGCACACAGAGCCCTCTCTGTTGGCACACGAGCTAAGTCGCCCCAGCATCACCCCAGCAACCAACCATCAGGTAAGAGTGTAAATATGGGCCATGCACATGCTCGGGAGTAGTGGCATCAGGTGATGATGTCACAAGGCGTGACTCATTAGCCGTGACTCGTCCAAGCTTTCACATGGCTGGTCAGTGCACTGTCCAGGATATATATATATTTGCTTGGACTGGCTGTGAGTTTAATACATTTTTATTAACACAAGATTTTAGCTTTGAGTTTTGAGTCTCAGCATGCATACAACAGCGAAGATCACATTAATTGTGCAAAAGCACGCCAAATGCAAACTTTTCCCTTTCAATAAAAAGCTGTTTGTATCATTGAAAGCTCTGTTATTGTGTTTTTCTTTTAAGACAAAAGATGCTAATATATATGAGTTGTTTTTTCTAAACGAAAACCTCAGTATTCAGATTTTATTGCAGTGTTGGCACTTTGCGATAAATAAGTGGGTTTTGGGTTGCAGTTTGGGCACTCAGTCTTCCTTATAGGGAAGACAGTGAAGCTGCTGAGGATGCTCCTAAGGATGTACTATTTGTCTACACTACCCAGTGTACCCAGTGTTGTCTTCTGTCCATGCAGACCAGAATGTATGCCGAAAGCTCAATTCCAAGCTTCTTCAATCTGGCACAGCTATTGTTGTCAATGCAATATTAGTCTAGTACATAATGTGCTGAAAGAATCAGAAATACATGGTTTTGGTTGCTGATGGAGAAAAAGATGCTAATGATTGTCCAGTGAATGGACCTGGCATTAAATCCTTAGAAATACAAGCTTCAGATTTTAACAGTCTCTTGTCTTTTTGACATACTTGTTGTAATTAGCACAGCCAGGTTGTTCCTTCCAGCTGTGGAATTCTAATGGGCAGTAAGATTTCCAAAGCCCTAATGTTCCTGCTTAAAATAGTTTTCAAAGAGTTACCCTAACAGCATAAATTGGTTAATAATTTGTCCAGTTGTTTTATAGGTCCCCACTGTAATTGCATTAGTTTATTGACAATACATAAAGCTTCTCTAATATCGAGTAGTGGGGTGGTGATGAGGATCTCGTTAAAAACACACAGAGACAAATATACAACCTCTGAGGTAATCAACTATGTTGGAATTTATCATCATGACATCACCCAGTGATGCTGTCACCTTTTCTCAGAATAATTAACTCTCATATAAATATTCAGTTTTTGTAAGATGCCAGTTTTCATAGGAACCATGGGAGACATTTGGGGGAAGAGGAAAGAGCTGGAGCTTCCCAGGACCCTTAAGAGGTAATTGAGCAATTTATTATAAAATTAGAAGGAATCTTCTGTGATCAAACCTGTTTAGCATACAGAATGAAGGAGTTTCGCCTTTTTTCATAATTTTAAGAAACATGATAGGTTCTACAATACATTCAGGGACTGCTTGGAAACTTTTTATCTCACAACTTTTCTATGTGAGGTGCTTGGTTAATCCACTGCCCCCTATTTGAGAAGGCGGTGGGGTAAAAAAGGGGGAGGGGTGGGGGAGGTGATTGGTTGGCGGCTGAGTGTGTGGGCGGGGCCTGGAGGCACTGAGAAGAAACCAGCAGAGCTGGGGGGGGGGGGTGTTGCTGAGCCGAGGGGAGGCAGCCTCCTCCTCAGACTCCCCAGCTGCGCCGCAGGACGCAGTTAAGACCCCAAAGGCGGAGGTGCGGCACTTGCCCGACCCACTCATGACTGGGGAGAGGCCACAGCCTAGTATTGCCAGGTACTGCAGGGGTGTGAGAGGCAGAAGCTGACAGAAAGCTGAGTGCACAAGGGAAACAGTGAGATACTTCAGCCAAAAGTTATGCGTTGTGTTATTTATTAAGAAAATAAGTTACTGAACATCTTGAAACCAATATGCTTCTTGTGCACATAATGTTTCATTTTGTTTATGATTAACTCAGCATCATAGGCTGTCTGAATACCAGTGTCTTCCTCAGGACCACATAGTCCAACGAAGGAGCCTTATAGCCTGAGCACAATACTGTGGGAGAGGTTAATTATTAGGATTGGAATTAAATTCCTGGTGGCAGCATTACATGCTGAGTGAAAGAGAGGGAAATGCCAGGAAAGTTAAGGACATACCATATCAAATTACAGGAGAGTACTTGTGGCAATTGTCTGGCACACTTGGCTGCCCACCAAAAAAAAAAAAAAAAAAGGAAAGAAAATGGGACTTTGCTGTTGTCCACTAACAAAGGGTATAACCAAAGGGCAACCCCAAGCCCCTGCTTGTGTCTTAGGAGAGCAGTGGGAAATAGTTCTAAAGGCTGGTGTTGGGGCCAGCTGGGAGTGACCAGGAAGTGTTTATTATGGTTAGTGTGTCCATGTGTGTTGCACTGGAGGTTTATTTTGGTATGTTGTGTGCGTGTTGCCTTCAGAGATTTTTTTTAATAATAGCGTGAGTTTAGTATGTGTTTCTCTGAGCTGTACTAGTTTCCCTTTTATGAATGGTTATTTTGTGCTTTGTGTGGTCAGACATCGGTTTGATACTTGGCAATCAGAATCAAATCTGCCTTGTACTCAATTTCTTGCAAAAGTACTTTGTCACTGACAGCCTCATCGGTCAGAGACAAGATTCTTTCCCCCTGCTCTTTTAGTTTGCTTTCTATTAAGTGGGTATTTTGCTGTGCCAGTGCTGATCAAGTATGGAGTCTGGGATTTGTGACTGAAACCTGCCTCTGTCTTAAGTTCATTTTCTTGGGTAAATTAGGTTTCCTTTGCTAGACACCTGTGGCAACCATTTTGTGACTAGTCATGCCCCCCATGACAGCCATTTTGTGGTGGTGTCCAGATCAGTTTCACAAATGTACAAATGTTCCTATACACCCAAATAGGTTTTTGATCCCTGTTTCAGATTTTAGGTTTAGCATTTTCTAGCTCTAATACTAAGCAAACTAGAAATATAAATGATATTCCTTGCATATTTTCAAGTTGTATTCTCATGCTGTCTTTTAAATCAGCCTGTCTTACTAAATTACAGTATTGCTGCCCTTGGGTATTAAACAGATTAGATTGTCACCTCGATCAAGATAAGGTGGCCAATTGTTTGGTTATCATGTTCCCTTAAAGGGTGATGAATGGTTGTTAAAAAATGTTTGCAGTTCAGCATACAGTGTAAAAGGATAGAGCACTCCTTAGTTTCCCCAAAGATCTATTCATCATGCTCCAGTGCTTAATTCAGACAACCTGCAGGCATATACCAACCACCTGGTGGTGGTATTAGATAATATTTGATCCTTATGAACTGTACCAGGTCCTCCATGAGACTGATTATTGCTGCTTTTTTGATTAGATTCTCTGATATTAGGCTATATTTATAAATCATCCATTCCATATTAGGTTTCTTGAAATCAGACCAGCAATATACTACCAAGCATTATGTCCCAGTAGAGCTTCTGTTCCAGCCAAGGCTCTTGGTAACTGGCAAAGCAATGGTCCTAGTATATTACTTCCAAGTTGGAGAACTGGGAACTGGCCATACTGGCTGGGAATTATAGGAGCTGTGGTCCAGCATGTGTGGAGGCCATGAGGTTGAGGAGTGCAGAAATAGGTAATAAAATGAGATGGTTCTGACTTCTTTTCCAGAGACTGAGTGCAAATTTCTGCTTCAACGAGATTACTCCTACCATAATAGCAATGGAAATAATTTCCACAGAAATGAATAGACTTCCAAGAACTGTAAGTTTCTTAAAGTTGCTGTTGCTGAGTTCAGCAGTATCATTATCTTGAATGAACTGGTAAGATTTTTGCCACTGCTTTTGTTGCAGTTGTTTTAAAATTAACACATCCACGAAATCATTATTGCGATAATTCATAGTATTACATATTATTATAATCTCATTTCAGTTCTCTTTTATCTCACACTGAAAACTCTTTAATAGTGTAACCAATTTCTGTGCATATTAATGTTACTGTTACCAAGGTTTGCATGAAAAAAAATCCTTAAATCAGGAATGCTTCAAATATGTGAAGCATTCTACACAGATTTTACACCCTCTGTTGAGAGCAGTGCTTTATATGCCGTCTTCAGAACTTGATATAAGATAAAATTATGCATGCTTTAGATGCAGACAGTCCATCCCACACTTACACAGAATAAAAGAATTCTTTCAGTCCCAAGACCATTTGCTAATGCCAGTACTATCAGTTTTTACTCTAGTGTGTTGATATATCCTTCAGAATTTGACTGTTTACATTTTTAAATAGATTTCAGTTACTAATTATTTTTCATTTCACTTGGAATTAAGCAATAATGCCAGGACATTTTTGGAGAAGTATCACAATAGCTCTGGTAAGAACATTCCTTCATTCTGTCTTTTTTGAGTCAGGATATTACTCAGTATGGCAATATTATGTTAAAGGATTGTGTGTGTGTGTGTTGCTAACATGTCATATAGTCAAGTATTATGTAAGAGTATTCATATTTGGTTTTTATATCGAACATTCCTATGTTTTCACTTAATGACTTATCTCACAAACTGTCATTTTCTGGTCAGGTAGTTAAAAATGTAAGTTGTTTGCCATACTATTGCTAAACAAGTTGACTTTAGTTACTGGAGCAAACACCCCCACATTTCTTACAACGCTGAACAAAAAGTTCTGTCTTCTTTGGTATGGGACCGCAGCAGGAGTGAGGACTGCAGTTGCTTCTGACAAAAGTTGTTTTGGGCAAAATCCCCTCAAACGTACACGTTAAATATTCACTTGTACTTTGAATTCACTTTGAATTCTAAGATCTAGTTTCTTTGTTGCATGGATGGCTCCACCCACTTGTTATAAATTTACAAGGGGACCCTTTCAAGTAGCAGTGTGAGTAGAAAAGGATAGAATTCAGGCAGGGGAGAGGGTGAGGCAAGGGTCAAAGGCTGGTGTGTACTAGAATAAATTTTTAAAAATTAAGTTGTATGTTTAAAAGCATTTCCTGTGAATTTATATCTTATACGAACCAGATTCCCAGCTGTCCTCAAACAGCAACTATTACTGGAAGAAATAAGGGTGATTCCACTCTCTTGAGCCACTCTTTCTCATCTAAATTTCACCACTACACATGCAGGGTGCTTATTGTATTGCATATATATGCACAGTGGAGAAATAGGGCCAAAGGCGTATGCAGCAGCATGGTGGAAGCAGGCCTCGCAGGAAGGATGCAGCACTGACACTTTGTACCAACAGGACACTGGTGTCACCTGCCACCCCTCTTATACCTGTCCCTTCTGAAGTGAGCTGCTGCATTCTTTACAGTAGTTCTGGGAGGGGACAGGGAATGACTTTTCTCAGGATATATTTGCAAGGGATCACTTTGCTAATGCCAGTACTTTAGGGTGGCCTGGTCTTGAATGGGTGATTATGACCCAATAGCTTTATGAATGACCCGCTCCTGGCTAGTACTGGTTTATTGAGAGGGATCAACACAGCTGCCTAAACTTGGAACTATGCTTGGCAGTGTAGGTAGAAGGACTGTCATGATGAGAACCTACACTTCAAAATGTATCACTGCACAACTTTGCATATGTGAATAAAATTCACTTTAGATGCTTAAAGAACCTCCCAGTTAATTCCACAAACACTGCTTCCCTCACTCCTTTACCCACACATACTGATTAGGACTTAATTGTGGCCTAAAAAGAGGAGGAGGAGGAGGAGATCTGGATTTCCAGATTGATAATGCTTCTTACCTGTTATGGTAGCCAGGCAAGTGGTTGTTTACATGTTTCCACTGTGTGCAGTGCTGGCATCAAACCTTGTAGTTACTGAGTTTTGAAAATGGATGCACACTAATCTGTAGCTCAGACTGCCATCCAGGCCAGAGGCAAGCTCCTGTCCCACCTGGCTGTGCTCCGTGTGATGGTGATAGTGGCCAGCAAGGAGACATGCAGTTCACTGTCTATTCAGTCTTCTGAACACAGCTCTGTCTGATGCATGGAGCACAAGTGAGGCAGAATGCTAGCAGCACTGAATGATGCAAACGTTTCCCAGGGCACCTGGAACCACATTTCCTGGAATCCTCAACACAAGGAAGGTTGCTGCAGTGTGTACAAAATGCCAGGGCAGGAAAGGGTAACAAGGAGCAAGGGATGGAGGATAAGAAAACAAGCCCTGCTTCCCTGCTTGTCAGGTTGTGGTCACTATCACTGGTGCTGCAGTAGCAGGCAAAGAGGGCTAGAAAAAATTCAGCAGTTCCCTGTCATCCTTCAGTGGGATCACCAGGAACATGACAGGTTCTCAACTGAGTTCAGCATTAACTGAGCTATTCTCTTTTTTTCCTTGTTTCTGGAAAAAGCTGTGTTTGCTGAGCAGTTACAAAGCAACCTGGGGTCAAGTGGCTGCCACCCATCATTCTGTATAGGTGCAGCAGACCTACGTACTAATCTGTACTGCATGAATTAGTTCATCTTGCCATACTACCTGTCAGTTGCAGCTCTCTTGTAAAGGATCTGTAGCCAAATATCCATGGATGCCAAAGTAGCTGGCTCCATGATAACTGCAATCACACTAAGGATGCTGCATCACTGTTCATATAGCTTTGTAGCACATCTTTATGCTCCATTTTACCCTGCCTTTACTCCATGCACTGGGCGGTGTATGCACTCTGGAATGCTCTGGTTTGAACTAAACCACTGGCAAGAACTCAGCTAGTGCTGCTTCTAAGCCTACAAAGCAGCTGTACTGGGCAGCCTCTAGGACAAATGTGGCATCCTACCAGTGTGGCTCCTCTTCATTAATAGAGCAGCAGTTCTGTCATATCCAGCATCCTCCTTAGCAGGCCTTCAAGCAGGTGCTGAGACCGCTCTGTCCTTCAGAGAAATCTGATAGGAAACCTGTAACAGTATATGGCCAGTAGGCTTGTAGGTTTCCAGCTGTGCACACTTATGTACATGACTCTGGTGTGTCCACAACTGGGATACGGTATCCCATTCTGGGCCCCACATTATATGAGAGACAAGCTAGCTTAGAATCAGTCCAATGCAAGGTCACAGGAATGGTAGCCGGGTTGGGAGGGATGACATATGAGGAGAGATTGAGGGAACTGGGTCTTTTCAGCCTGGAGAAGAGGAGACCCTGAGGGGATCTTTTAGCAACTTATAGGTATGTGAGGGGATGTTGTGTGGAGGAGGGCTGTGACCTCTTATTTCCTGCAGTGGAGGGCATGATGCATTCTAGTGGGGCAAAGCTCAAGGAACCAGGCTTCAGGCTGGATGTCAGGAAGTACTTCCTGATTGTTAGGACCCCTAGAATATGGAATGGGCTTCCAAGGGAAGTGGTTGAAGCTCCATCAGTGGGGATGTTCAAGGAAAGATTGAATAAACGCATGTTGGTGATTACACAAGTGGGTGGAGTCAGCTGGAGCCAGGGGTCAGACTAGATGGCCCAGGAGACCCCTTTTGACTTGCTTTGTTTCTGTATTTCTATCTCAGATACCAAATTCATTCTATTGGCATTTGATCCTTTGCCCTCACACTCCTGAACTGAAATGGAGTGAGAATTGCAAATATGGAAGTGCAGGTGAATAGATCACTATACCTACAGATGTGCAGTAAGCAAAGTTTGGTCAAGATGAAACCCTTCCCCACCTCTTTTTTAAAATTTGAGAACTAACATGCATTTAGACAGATCCATTTTAAGATTATGAAGTCTAATTCCATATTCTCTGATAAGGCAGACTTTGAATAGTTTGATATAAGGAATGACAAACATTATATGTGATCTCTCTTCAGCAACGAGTCTAAGCATGCATAGCTGGAAATAGGCCCTACTGAACAGAGTAGGAAATGCTTCCAAGAAAATGGCATTGTTAATATACATGATATAATCATACAGAGTACCACAAGGTGGCATTGTTTTATTACTTAGTAAATTCAGCACAAAGTAAGTAAAGTATTACTAAGTATTACTTAGTAAATTCAGCATAAAAATGTACACGAATTTCTTTATCTCCAAATGTAGCATAACCTAGCTTTCTTCAATCTGGTATGTTTCAGGTTTGGTGAACTTCAACTTCCAGCATAAGCCAGGCTGGCTTGGGCTGAGCGGAGCTGAAGTCTTAAACATCTGGAGGGCGGGCATCAAGTTGGAGAAGGCTGCTATGGCTAATCCATATGGAAGAGGCATAGTTAATTGATATTAAACTAGTGGGGGAAACGCCTTGCAGCTTCACTGGATCAGGTTAATTTTGCCTGGAGCAGCCTTTGGTCAAGTCATTAACAGTAATGAAGAGAATTTAAGTGTGTGTGCATGTGTGTGTTGGAGGCAGGGAGTACCTTCTTAACTCAGATTGACAAACAAGATCACAATTTCGTGTTCCCATGATAAGTCAGTGTACAAAGGAAGTGCCACAGTTTTTAGAATTATTACGAAGTTTTGTTAAGCTACATTATAAGTTTTGGGCTTTAGTCAATTAAATCCCAAGCACCTTCCTTTCTCATATTTCCTCCCTTAAGGCTGGGCTGAGGAGGACTCAGAAAATCCCAGCCTTTAGGGGGGAAATATATACTAGTGTATGTCGAGAGGTTTGTCCTCACTAGTAGCATCCAGTTAGTAATTAATTTGGTGGGAGCTCTTTGTTAATAGGTGGTTTACCAGGAGGAAGGGTCCTCCATAGATAGAGGGGGCACAACCCTTGCATGTTGCCCTCTGCTTAGATGGATTCATCTGATTCTGAGGAGTTGGTGGAAGGGCAGAGCTGGGCAGATAAGTTGCCTGTTTTGACTCTCAGGTGCAGTTGAGAACCAGCCTCCCTTGGAAAAGGAAAGAGGCATTTCGGAGCTGCAGGGGAGGCAGTGGAAAAGGAGTTCATTGACCCTATCAGGCGAATTGAGGAGACCAATTATGAAATGTCTGGTGATTCCAGTGCCTGGTCCTCAAGCAGCAGGAGCCTCCCTGAGGATGGAGTCAGAAGCTCTTCTGAAAGAGGGAGGGAGGGGAAGTTTCAGCTTGGATTGAACTCTTTGTATGTACAGATGATTGTCTCACCTCTCGGAGAATGCTTTTTGATTTATGCTGTTTGTAACCAGTTAAGCCTTAATAGAAGGACTCCGCTTCTTAAGTTTTATCTGAGTCTGCTGGAGAAAAAAAGAAGGAGGGAGAGATCTGCATGCCACAGGTGGACCTAGGGAAGCCCTGGATCCATGGGATTCAAAGTGTCTCTGTATCCTGACACGCAACCCCACTGGAAGAAATTTAGGCCAGACCTAGAGCTGGTGTAGGGAGTTTCTCTCCCATGGCAACCATTGGGAGGGATTTTGATAAAAAATCAAAATCAGCAAGCAAAACAGAAATGAAAAGGAAAAAGCCCCAAGCACAAGCCTGTCAGAACTCTTTTCTTCTTCTGCCACCACAGGATTGCCCTGCCTTTCTCCTTCTCCCAACCTTCCTCTCAAGAGACACAGGGTTTTACTGCATAAGGCATTTATCATACACTTGTCATTCCTGACCCATAGTTATTTACTGGTTGTTTAGATGACGTTTTGATTCTTCCTTCAGCAGTCTTTTTTAGAGCAGAAAACTGTGTCATTTAATTGTGAAAGTGAAAGAAACCAATCTTTTTCACTTGTGCATTTGCATTATTCCATTATATCACTGTGTCTCCTAATGGTTATGTAGCAAAAAAGGCAAAAAAAGGGCTAATATTATCTTTTCTGCAAAGAATATAAAAATAGGCAAGCTCTATAAAGTTTTCTATACAAAATTCTTAATCACCTCTTAATCTACACGATCTCAGTTCTGTGATGAAATCAAAAGTAGATATGGATGCTTATCAGAACTTTCTATATGAGGCTATTAATTGCTGTATCTACTCTTGATTTCATTCCAGAATTGAGACCTAAAGTTTGCACAAATAACTTTTCCTTTCCTTCTTTTCTGCTACATAATGTCTCTCTGCTATAGTGGAAGATCACAATTACATAAGTAGGAAATACCTTTTCCCTTGCTTTCAGAAATAACGCCCCATTTGTCCCACTCTAAACAGATTAAAGAAAGTGAACTTAAGAACAGTAGTAAACCTTGGGAATTACAACATTCTCAGAAGAACACATAAACAACTGTGAGTAAGGAATAACAAACTTGTGGTAAATTCTTCACATAGAAAAGCTTGCACACACAAATCAGTGAATAAAACCATTGTTTGCATCCAGATGTTATGTAACATTTTAGAAATTATGGACAAATATTTGAGAAAGGCATTCATAGACCAGCCTACCCCAACCTGGCATCCTGTGCATGTTTTGGACCACAAGTCCCATTGTCATTATCCAGGATGGGTGGGGATGTTGGGAGTTGTGGTCCAGCACATCTGGAGGGTGCAGAGTTGGTGCAAGTCTGTCATAGACTGTCTGAGACTAAAACACAATACTTTTCCTAGAAGCAGTTGCTTATTTTAGCTTTTCAAAATACAGTATGTGAGGTAATGGTATAAAACCTGACATAAACAGGACTAGGTGGTGACTCAGTAAACATTCCAAAGATAATCAGTGCGCTTTATGGCCTTTTAGTATTCTGTATCACGGTGCCACTCCTTATTTACATTGGCTGTGGTTGACACAAGAAAGACAGCAGGGTTCATTTATCGACCAGCAGACTTAATTTGAAAGTTTGAAAGTAAGTGACATCATAGATAATCTTTTAAATTCCAGTTATTTCTTTAGGTTATGGTAACAAACCACCAACCATGTGTTATTTGGCTTAGAAGACCGTAAGTGAACTTTAATTGGGAAGCAGTGATCAGAATGAGACAGTTTTTCCTGCTTAAAAGATTTCTGTCAGCATGGGCCATTTTTGTCTTATTTTATTTAGGGTGCTGTCTCAGCAGGATGCCAGTAAGCATCTGAACTCAGGATTGTAGCATCCTGCACACCTAGAGTAGAACTATGATCAAATTTTGTCATTTTCTAGATTAGTTGTGAAAGGGACCAGAAAAATCTGGCTGGGGGGAGTTTGACTAGAAAAATCAAGCAGGCAAACTTCCTAGTCATATTATTAAATGGATTAGAAAAATTAGGGGGCAAATTTGATAGAGGCTAGCGAAAGAAAGCACATGGATTTCCTAGCATGATTGTAAAACTAATATGAAAAGGTTACGATTTACAGTACCACTGTAATAACCATATTTACTTCGAAGTAAGGCTATTGTCCACTTGCCTTATCCTGCAAGTGTCTCTGTGTTGTTGTTTTTTAAGGAGATATACGTCTGTGCACATGCTCATGTGCGTACACATGCGCACACACAGAGGAGCTAAATTGGTGATGAGGTGGACCGGCTTCAGAATATTCGGAGAAGGGTTTTCTGGTGACTATGTAGGGTTCAGAAAGGGGAACAGATGCCACATCACATATTTTTCTTCCTCTCCCATAATTCTAGAACTCATGAAATTAAATGCTAGGAGAGGCAGGCAGGCCTTCTCCACACAACACATAGTAAACGATGGGACCCATTGTCACAGGACTTAGTGATGGCCACCAACAGTCAGCTACAAAAAGTGATCAGACAACTTCATGGAGAAGCTATTGCCTCCGAGATCAGAGGCAGTGTGCTTCTGCAGAACAGTCGCTGAGGTCCACAAGTGGGAGGGTGCTATTGCATTCATGCCCTGTTTGTAGGTTTCCTATAGCCACTGTGTGGATAGTCCAGGATGGTGAACTAGGTCTGATTCAGTATGACTCTTAGGTTGTTTCATTCACTGTATGGATGGAGCATGGTGACAGCACAGACCAAAATACCGCTAATGTATAGGAAGTCAATATGTATTGTGCCTTTACCTTGTAGCAAAAGCACAGTTACTTGCAACCCCAAGGAGCCCTCCCTCTGGACCACTCTCAAACGCCACTCTTCATGAGCAGTTATAACTATTATAGAGGTTACTACTTGTCACCATCTCGTTCCTCTCAAAAATGCATTGTTCCTTAGTACTGTGCATTCTAGTATCCATTGCTTGAAAGTTAGGATCTTTCAGCCTGTAACTAAAGCTAATTTTCCTGGAGTGATTTAGAAGAGCTGCTGGTTTAGGAACAATAGCAGTCTCCTGCTAGCCTTCAGAAATTAGATACCTTGGCAAGAAAATTTTGGATGTTCTCTGGAGCAGACTCCTTTACACTAGCATTTGGCAGTGAATCCAGTGAACATTGAAAATAGGACTGAAGGCTCAATGTCTCATCTTTCTGTGGTATGTGGAGAGCCAAAGGAACCAAAGGCTAAAGAAAGATTGACTTGTTCTGTTAGTAAACAAGCACATAAAGGACATTCAGGTTCTTTACTTAGGATGCTATCCAGTGTGTATGGAGAACTGTGGACATCCAGTAAAGGGTGGAAGGAGCATAAAGGAGGAGAATTGCCTTGGTGCATCTCCCATCCATCAAAATACTTCGGTGGCTGATTTCAGATGTCTAAGCCTTTCACACTGGATCATACGGAGAGGAACAAAAGATATCACTAGGATTCCTCATGCCTTGATCCACTCCTCCAGGGCCATCTCAGAGGTTGGTCTTGTGACCTTGGAGTCACAGCCAGCATGGGAAGAAAGCACTGGTTGCAAAAGCAGAGGGAGTCTGAACTCAGAGTCCCAGCTCCAACCTTGGAGTACTTCTCTGAGATTGGACCTGAGACATTGGATTATCCTGTGGCTATCTAGCAGCCATAGGATTGCACCTTAAAATACAAAAATCTGCCTTGTGGAAAGGTCCTAGCATAATTTTCTAGATCTTGGTTTACATCATAGAGCCTATTTCTAATCTCTTACCTATGGATGGAATATACCCTTTTTATTTAGCATTTTTCCCTGAGTTCTTCTGGAGTCTAGCCACATGACATGTCTTTCTAGATGAATGGCATTAGGATGTAAGCTGCCTGAAAAGAAAAAAAAAAAAAAAAACATGGCTACACCCACAGTTTTAACAGCTAGAGAATTATGGCATATAATAGTTCACCAGCTCTACTTTGTCCTTTATTGTTTCTTGTTGCAGACCATCAAATCATCCCTAAGATAGGGTGACCCTTTGAATAAATGCTCTGCCTTCAGTGTCCTTGACAGCCCTGCTCAGCTATTATAAACCCAAGGGTGTGGCTGCCACTATGAAATGGAACAATCTCATCATTGCTCTTCCTCTTTTTCTTCTGCCTGTGACTTTCCGTAACATT
Source organism: Varanus komodoensis (assembly GCF_004798865.1). Lineage (NCBI taxonomy): Eukaryota > Metazoa > Chordata > Lepidosauria > Squamata > Varanidae > Varanus > Varanus komodoensis. The sequence continues at coordinate 8,795,513 of NW_025335349.1, read as the reverse complement.
ATTGTCTTCTCCAGGGAGCCCTCTCCTGATGTACCAGAAGTACAATAGCCTCAGTTTCATCATCCTTGCTTCCAGGGTGACTTGGTTTGATCTAGGACCCATTTGTTCATCTTTCTATCAGATCAGTGTATTTGCAAAGCTCTCCTCCAGCACCATGTTTTACATGCATAACTTTTCCTCCTGTCAGTTTTCTTCATGGTCCAGCTTTCACACCTATACAAAGTGATCCAGAATACAATAGTGTGGCTGATCTTGGCCCTGGTCTTCGGTGAAACATCCTTATTCTGTACTTGATGACTTTTCCAGTTCCTTCATTGATGCCCTTCTCAGTCTCAGTCTTATAATTTCTTCGATTCAGGCTTCATTTGAATTGATGATTGAACCAAGGTATGCAAAATCCTGTTATTCTACTTTTATCACATTCTCATGTACAAACTTGCCCAGGTATTGAGAGCTCCAGGAGAGGTCCCACCACAATTGGTAGACATGTTTGGTAGGGTTATGAGAGAAGGCATTTCCAAAAATAAATAACCAAAAAAAAAGGAAAAAATATATCACTAAAAAAGAGAACAAAAGAGGGTAGTGATTTGATTATATTTGCATATGCTAATTTATATGTATAGCAGAAATGCAGTCCATCTCACCATTATGCAAAAAATGATAATTCAGTGTCTTGCATTCTGTCTGCTCTCCAGGTGCTCATTGTGAATGGGCAACAGTTCACAGTTGTTTTTAATCAGCAGCTCCACAAATGTTTTATCTGGAAGTACCGCTCCTCCCTCCCTCCCTCCCTCCCTCCCTCTCTCTCTCTCTCTCTCTCTCCGCTTTCTTAAAAACATTTATATGTCATCCTTTGCTGCAGCCTCAGGATGGCTTACAAAAATAATGGTATTTTATAAATTCTGCAGAATCTTCTGTAATATAAATTTGGGAAATAATCAACAGTGCTTTAACCAGCCTGGGAAAAAAATAGTATGAATGCTGAAGCATACTCCTAGCTGTATTTTCAAAATATGATATCCTGATATTTGGGAGGTGAGGGTATCATATACAAACAACTTAGAAAAGTACTTTACATGTTTAATCAAGAAATGCTTTCACTGTCTCTCAGGCAAGGACAACTTTCTGATCCTAGATGTTCCTTGTGGTGGCTTCTTGTTGCTACTTTCCTGAACAGCGGGAAGTTTCAACAGCTGCTTCATTTCCTTGAGAAGAGAATGTGATGTGGACTCGTGGTGCCTGTTGCCAATAATTGTGTACACTTAACATCTTCAGCTTGAGCAAACAGGAAGCAAGCATGGAGGCAGGTAGTACTACCTCCAAGGCAGCATCAGTTCAGCTCTTCACTATGTTCACAACCTTCTCCTGCCAGATAGAAATGTTTTAGTATCCAATCCCAGCCAGATTCAAACTCAAGATTTGAGTCGATATATTTATCCTACTGCAAAAATGAGTGCTCTTACCAGTCAGTAGGGGCCATTGTTCAGCATCCTAATGTCCACTTGAAGGGAAAGAGGTCAGCAGGCATTTTGTACCAGCAAAGACTATGGGTTGGATCCAGACTAAGTTAGTTGCACTCAGTTGCCATTGAAATCAGTGGGACTTAGAGAGCAATCCCATGGTCCAGAGGAGAGTGAAACTATAAGATTGGTGAGTACACCTGCCAAGAGGGGATTTCTGATCCTCTGTCCTGCCCCCATCTACCACTGCAGTAAGAAATGTGCTAGCTGCTTCCCAAGGTCTCAACTGTAACCTCAGAGGGAGAGGAAAAGAGGCATACCAGGGGAGCAGAAGACAGAGACTGAAAATCCTGTCATCTCATCTACCCACCTGTATTGTTTGGCTCACATACATGCATTTTTTGTCTTGTTACCTGGTCTATTGACACCCAAACCGATAGGAAAGACTGTTGTTGCCTTAGAAGCCTGGCCAGCAGGAGACTATTTGCTCTTAAATGTTGGTTCCTTAGAGAACAGTTCACCAAAAAGCCATTGCCTTCCATCTTTGGTGTGGCACCAAATGCTGTTGCTTCTGGGGTCACGTAGGTGGGGAATACAAACAGCCAACATGTGATTACAAAATCAAATTTCCTCTGCCTCCCTCTCCTCCAACCAGATATCCAAAAGGAAATGTGTCACTTGTGGGCATGTGCCTCTTACTGGGGGGCAGTCATTGTATTTCTGTCTGAGGTGCAGAATCATTTGGTTTTCTAACCCAGGTTTCCTGGTACTGCATACAAGTATTTGTAGATGACAAAGTTTGATCTACCACCTGATGATGATGTCAAAAAGGGATAGGACTAGACCATGTGCTTTTCCCCACTACAGTCTCTCAGGAGAAGAAAGTTTAAGGATTACTTAAACCCAGCGATCACTTTCCTGTCACTTTCTGTGTCTTGATGGCACCCTTGCCAATTGTACGGGAAATGTGGTTCAGAATAAGACATGTAAGACAGGTAAGATTTTGGGGAGTTTTTTGCATTACTGATATTTTCTGTCTGTGGTAGTGGAGGGTTTTGGAAGGATATAGACGCAGTAAGCACACTTCTGGGAAAAAGTTCAAAAGCTTTATTAGTAAAGTACACCAAACAGATTATAAAGTAAAGTAAGTACAGAGTACAATGCTTACATCCCTTCTGCTATCGGGAACCTCTCAGCATAATGACAGCAGATTTCTGGCCAGCATACAGTACTTCCTGCAGCCAGATCAATATCTAGGTTCACTCCTATGACAATTCCCTAACTTTATATAATTTTTTCTGGCATTTACTACAATCATACATACTTTCATTAAACTAAACCCAATTAATAAGTGTTGCACATAATCAAAAGGAGAAAAGTCTTAAAAAAGAACTGCATATACACCTTGGGGATTCTGGGCAGTTGGCCTCTGCCAAACCCATCATGTGATAAACAACATTTTCAAGTTTGCTGAGGGACTGCCCAAAACCACTTGGTGCCCAGGCCATATCTAGTTCCAATTTGCCCAGAGGATGGGTAACAGCTAGCTAAGCAACCCAAGCATAGGCCAAGAGATAACTGAGCAAGCTTCCTAGTTCTTGGCTGACATTTAGATTAAGACTATTCCAAAACAAAATTAATTAACAAGCTTTTCATGGGAAATTAATATTATCAGCTCATAACACACTAGATACCCAGACAGTGGGAGAAACCAACAGATCACAAATTCAGCCTCTATTCCAGAGGAATGAACAGGAATGACTCTGCAGAGAAGTCCCAGGCACAAGGACAACACGGTTATTTTCCATCCTCTGCGATGCCCCATACCTAGCATTGTTCTGGGGTACAGCTGGGAAGGGGGGAAGATAGCCATTACAGCAAGAAATGGTGAAGAAAATTCTTGAGAAAATTCTGCAAAAGAAAAATCTCAGAACATTTGTAAGAAAACTGCCTTCAGAGACATTTTGGCTTAGTACTAGTTCTCTCCCCATGGTCTTCCAAAGATTAAATTTCTGCAGTGTAATTGTGGATCCATCTTGTCTCTAATGCAGATGCTTATAATGCCATTGCTTACTTGAAAGCCTTTTGGCAAATGCGAAGGAATCAGTGCCAAGTCCAGCTTCAGGGAAGATGTGGAGCTACTGCTCTGCCAAAATCTGCCCTTTAATTACCTCAACATTGAATTCTTTGACGAAAGAAACTTTCATTTTGCTGCATCATTTTCAGGATATTTTATATTTTCTTCTGAATTTGTTTTGGTGGTGCTTTTGTATATACCTAATCATTGTGGTTTCCGTGCTTTTTCCTTTCTATTGCATATTTCTCCATTGCTCTGCAACCTCCCAGGCTGCCTACACTACATCTGAAAAAGCCTTGTGGAAGCAATTACCTTATGATGGGCTTTAACTGAAGTGTAGGCAGCTCAAGAAACTTCATCTACAAAAGAGATTATTGTAGAACAAAGACCGGGCACTCACACACATACAGCTTGGCAGCCCTATAAGTAAGGTAAGCACAAGGACCTGGAACCCAAACTATGGGCATTTTGCTATCATGTTCTTCTCCACTGAATTTCTTTTTTTTAAACCAATTTCTTTTCTGCAATTGAATGGAAAAGGTCAAAAACTGGGAGAAACTTTCAGCACTGCATTAAAAACAGACTTAAATTTTACAACAAAATGTCTCTAAGAACAGTGGATTGGATACAGTGGTGTCATTCCATGGACAGAATTGCCTCTGTCAGCAGAGCTGGGAAGAAGGAATCCCCCATCTCAGATAGCTCCCATGTATCCTCAAAATCTGTACCTCCAGAGCAGTTCTGGGGCAGGACAGAGGGCTGCAGGGTAAAGGAAAGAGTGAGAAAGAACTGTTGTGTTAGTGGCTATCCACTTGTTTGATGTTGCATTTAACTCATTGCAATATTTAATTTGTATAATGCGCTCTTCTATAGAAGTAGATATATTTCAAATAATATATATATGTAGTAATCAACATGATGTGACTTTGATTAATTCTGATTGAAAATCTGATAGAATTTTAGAAAATACAGCAGCCATATTACACTTGGGAGGAAGTTCTATTACATTCAGTGGCATTTAATTCTGAGTAGGCTTCTATATGATTAGGCTGCTATCCTGAATATGGATTACTCTGCAATCCTCAAGCTATTTGTTCTGGATGAATCCTGAAGATATTGGTAGATTGGTTCCAGAAGTAAGTTGATTGTGGTCTCGTATTGTGAGTAATTTACAATTACCAGTCTCTCCTCATATTTTCCACATTATCTTTTGTTTATTGGGGCACCAGTTTCCTGTGTTACTACACAGGAAGCACTGCAGAAATTAGACATGAACTGATTGTACATTTCTGATTGTTAGCACAGTTAAAGGAACTATGCTTAAACAAAGACAGGACATGATCCAACCAAAATGTAGCACTCTTATTTTTCATTCAAAAATTTACAGTGCAACCCTACATCTATCTGCTTTGACATTATTCCACTGAGTTCAGCCAGGTGAGTGGGCATACAATTCAGCCCTAAGTATATGCTTAACTCTCCCATTAACTTCTATTGGACTGAAATAATGAACTGTCACGAGATCTTTCCCACAGTGTTCTGGGCAATAATGGCCGCAAACCAGGTCCCCCCTCCCACTGCCTTCTAACTTCCAAAACACAGACATTCTTTGGCAAAATTTCTTTATTCTCCAATATGCTTCTAGTAAGCAGAACCAACAAAGGCTGAGTTTCTGAGCATGCACAGAGCAGTTCATTGGCCCCAATCTAACAACTACTTCCCAACATTTTCCTTTTGAGCAGCCCTGGGGCTCCTACCTCTGGGATAGCCTTTTTGGAGACTGGCAAGTCTCTCCTCTGTCCATTGCCTTGCTAGTTGGTTGTCCCATTTCTCCTGATGTTGTCATGGGTCAAGAATCATGCCAGGCTCCACTGGCTTCTTTTCCATGCCCCCTCCCTGCAGCTGTAAATCCTGAGTATTCTCAGTGTTCACCTGAACAGCTTGAGGACCTTGAGTTAAGCCCCTCCATTTCTTCTATTTCAACATCGGAGAATTCTGGTTCCCTAGACCCCTCATCACCTGAGATGGCATCTGCCTGATCTTGGAATATGCACCAAGGATAACTGTCCTTTTCACTCCCAACAATATTTCCCAAACTGGCTTAAATAACTACTGCCATATAGGTTATCGTACTTTCCCCCATGCTTGTATTGGTACCAATATTTTACACTGAATGGCCTCCATTCAGAGGAAGTCATTTGGGCCCAAGACCCATTAATTTCAGTGGAGCTTAATCTTGTGTTTATCTGGAATGAGCCAATATATGCATATTAACATAGTTACTGTTCTGCTGTTGCTGCTAAAGCTAGTTGTTAGGTACTAACTGTGTGCTAGGGGCTGTACTAAACACAGATTTTATTAAATCCCTGCTCCAGAAGCACTTAAAATCTAAGGGCTTGGTTAGACAGCTGTGCATACCTTATATTTGATTTATTCATGTAATGCTAAACCAGAAACTGGAAGAAGGGTATTAAAGGAAAGAGAAGTGATGCAAAGCTTTTGCATAACCCACTCTCAGATTATGTCATTCTCACTGAACCCGATAGCTCCAGTGTGCTATAGATCAGAAGGACTCATACAGCTATACCAGATGTGCTGAATTGCTACACCTGCTACTTGGGACTTTGAACTATATAATTTGGAAACACCCTGAGAGTGATTTGTGCAGCCTTTTTCACTTAGTGCTTTTCTGCTCAAAGCTGTTAATCCACTGAATCTCATTCAAATTCATCACAGAATTGAAAACAGCAGTATGAAAATGTTTCTTTTCTTGCTCTCCCACTACATAAGCTCTAGGTGGCACTGATATAGCAGGAAAGCACAAACACAGAAGTGGGAAAAAATTATCCCCAACACCCTATGAAATACCACATATTCTCTTAAAAAATAATAATAATCAGCACCTTGCTGTTTAAAAACAGAAGCAAAACTGGAGAGTTACAGAACGCATCAATGATGGGTGAAGAATGGCAAGCACTTAATAAAAGGCTTGTGCAGAAAAGCTCTTACAGGGATGGTGATATCTTCTGTTAAGCCTTGAGAATAGTCACTATAGTCTGTTAGGGCTATTGTGTAATTGTCCTCTGTACAAATCATTCTGCTTTCCAAAGGAACTATTATTCAGGATGCAGTTCCTCGTCTGTAGCTGGCTAGAAGGCAGTGACTTCTTCTAACTGGGAGGAACTTGGTAATAGTATAGTCATAACTTCTAGTATACTCTACTGTGGAGGTATGGGGCATTTAAGATTTATTTTGTTTTTAAACTGGGAACCCAGGATCCATTGACTGGAGCCAGGTTCAAGACACATGCTGAGGGGGTGAAGCAAGATGCAAAATGTTGACTTGCCGGCAGAGCCACTTAGCTGTTGCACCCGCACTCTGTGGGCCTGCATATATGAACACAGGTCTACATCTCCGAAACAGGAACGCAGAACTGCACAAAGACTTGGTTGAGTAATACTTTGCTGTCACGGGTGAGGAACACCGAGACTGAGACAGAAGATAAACCATGGCAGATATGCATTATTTTAAGAAAGCTTGTACGGCAGAAGGTTTTTGTTTCTTGTTTAATTTTCATTTTTACTTGCAGTTCTTATGCTCTCAGGAGTCAGTAATCCTTAGGGATATATTGCAAGGCACTCCGAGATCTACCTTATGATTTACTCCCTGTCTGCGGCAGTGGAGTATCCTTGAATAGAGTTCAGAAAGGTCACCTAGTGCAAAGTACAGTAGCCCGTCTCTCTCTTGTTGCAGCATACAAATGTAATGCCCGTGTGGCTGCAACTGCTTTGGTTATGATGAGCTTTCTGGACCAAGGCCCTGTTAAAGAAACTATAAAGCTTTGAACAAGCAGTGCCATGCATATTTTGGGGATTGTCCGTCCTCACATGAGCTCCTGCTTATCGGTTGATCCAGAAATAATTATCACATTCCACCATGACTTCAGATGGCATGCCATTCTTTCCAAGAAAGATCTTTAAAAGGGCAGTTGGGGGTTTTTATTATGCCTTATTTTACGGGTTGTCTATTTCCATACTTTGAATAGCTAAACACACATCATACTTACGAGGGGGACCTTTTCTGTGGTAGCCTCCAAATTGCAGAAATGTAATCATGCTTTTCCTAAAGAAGACTCTCCAGCACTTACTTTACTCACTTTTCAAAGCTGGACATGACCTTTTTCTTTTCCCAAACCATTTTTTTAAAATGACCTGTTCATGTGGTAATTTTCCATTAGTTATTTTATCCACATTTTAATTATTGGTCCTTTCCCATGTTTTAGCTGCTTTGATAGTTATTTCGCCTTCTAAAATTATTGTCTTTGCTAATTTTACATTAATTTATATTTTGTGATTTATTGTTGGTTTTACTGTTTTAGTTTTTATTATGTACATCATCCTACTATCTATCTATCTGTGTAATCTCTGCTTTTATGTCTATTTATTGAATCCAGTTGGTATGGTTTTTATCTTGTAAAACACCTTGGGAAAGTTCACCCTAAAAATAACCTCAAATAATAAACAAGGGTGCAATTCTATGCATGTTCAGACTGAAAAAACTACTCCCAACATGCCTCAACCACATTACATTCCATGACAGCTAAACCACAAAAGCAAAATGGCAGCCTACGTCTGAATCAAAAAGGCTAGGAACAAACAAAGCAGAGACAGAGTGGAAAGTGCTACCTTCATTCCCCACTTGTGCATTTCCTAGAGGCACCTGGTTGTCTTTTTTGGGAAACATGACACTGAATGATCTGCTGTTGCTCCAATCTAGGGCTCTCCTTACTTTCGCCATTCTTAGACAGGAAAATAAACCCCAATACATAAATGCAGCATCACTATCAAGAGTAACTTGAAGGCCATTCTTCCTACTTCCCCTTTGAGAACCTCTTGCTGGAGCCTGTTGACTGCATTGCCTTTGAACATTTGGTTTTATCACTGGATAGCAGGGTATCAATGCCAGGGCCAGGTCATAAGTAATTACAGGTTACGAGCGAACATAGTAAAAACAATCCCAGAAGCACTACATCATTGGTATTCCTTTTCTGATTGATCCTTTTGATTAAAAAGAGCTGAAGAAATGTAGCCTTCCAGATGTTGCAAGTCCTATCACCACCGACTATTGGCCTTGTGGAATAGGGTTGATGAGAGTTGGAATCCAACAATATCTGAGGGCCGCAGGTTTCCCACCACTGATTTAAAATGTTGGACTGTGCATTTTGGGCAACATATTTAATGTAGTCTTAACTTTTTGTGCTGTTCTGCACTGCATGACTACAGTCCGAACTACTTCATAATTACATACCTGCTGCAGTAAAAGATACTGACTATTTGTTCTTTGCAATTTGTTTCTCATCTTCCATTGAACTCTTCCTACCTAAAGCAATCACTGTAACCCACAGCAAGTTTAATTGAGTAGCTTCTGCTCTGCAATAGGCCTGTTCTGGAATGGATCAGTTGCAATTTGCAGAGCACTGCATGATGGGTGTGTCCTGATTTTCTACTACATCACGGCTGGGTTCACACATCATGGCAAACAATCCTACACCATTAACATGGCATATGGATTTTTGTCCAAATGTACTGGTCAGATGATGGTGTGATTTCCTGGGCAATGCTATTTACATGCTCCCTGCTTGGTCATCCTACATCTTGGCAAGCCCCACAACCAAATCATCTCCCTTACACTATTGCTCCCTGTGGGCCTCAGCATCTTTGTTCTAATTGATCTGCTAATATTTTAAGGTGGGTTCTCTCTCTTCTTGAGTGTACTTGCATTTCTGCTATGCTTTCTAACCACTGCAGCTAAGCCGTGTGTTGCTGTTGTTGTTAAAATACCTTTGCTGTAATTACCCCCTGGTTCTTCCTTATATTTACCTGCTTTCTCCCTGTTTCCAAAGTAAATGCACAGACACATTGCTTAGCTAATAGGAATAAAGTAGGCGATGATGTGTGTTGCTAGGGAGCTGAGGATAATACAGAACAGATGGCTGAGCAGCCTCTTCCATGGCCATTCTTTCCATGGGACTCTGTGCTGCATCCATACCAACAGTGGTAAGTTGGAGACCCCAGATCCAGCTAACCAGAGAAGCTGTGGTGAAGCCTTAGAACAAGCCATTGATTCTCTCACTAAAGGTACTGCACAGAACTGCCATGACTGGGTCTGGCAGTGCGGCAGATGAACAAGGCTAAGAAATCACAGTGGCTTCTGTTAACACGCAAACTCAGCCAACTTCTAGGTGGCACTGTGGTAAAGTGGAACAGCCAAATACACAAATAGAAAAAAAAAGCCTTTTCTTTCACTTTTGCAATAAAATTCCACATTTTTCCTGTTCTTAAATACAAAACCTGCAAGTATCCTTTAGCTGCAAATTAAAAACTGCAAGATCACACCATCATCTAAGGAACCCATAAACAATCCTGAGTTGGAGAATGACAAGCACATGATAAGCGCCTCACTTAGGAAAGCTATTTACCTCCCTGCTGGCGTTTTATTCAAGACTAACCTTATCTGTTGATAAAGCAAGCAGACCAATTGGAGTAACATGTTATAAGAGGCAGTTCTTTTGTTTCATTGACAGGTGGAAGGGATGATCTCTTCACAGACGCAGCAGGAGAGAAAGAATGGGTGAAATATCAGTTCAGTCCAGGATCTGAAGGACCATAATCTAGAGATTATGTTGTGAATTTCAGAAAGCTACATGCCTTTCTTATTAAGGAAAGCTATCTACTGGTGTAGGGTAGAGACCAACAAACTCTACTGGTCAAGGGCAATCTTTAGAAATGTTTTGTGTTTACATTTAATAACAGTTCAACGAGGCTGAGCTGGGAAAAGAAAAGGGCCACCTAAAAAGAAAATTAGAAAATGCTTCTGCGATAATGGATTCTGATGCCTGGCAGAGTAGAATAGGTTTATCCCAGAAACAGAATAGGTTTCTGGATAGAGTGTAGAAGCTGGTACCATGGCAATATTCATTTCAGAAGCAAAGAACCATTCAGTCTGTGGGTGTGCATATTTAAGGCACAATCCTATGTATGTATAGCAGGCTGGGGAACGCTGGGAGGTGTAGGTCTTTTTTTCCTGCCTGAACATGTGTAGGATTGCACCTTCAGTTAAAGATCTGAAACTCTCAGCTACCACAGACAGAGACTGCAGGCTTTTCCATCCTGCCCAACCATTTCCCAACTCATGTAGCCTCTCCCACCAGCTCCTTCACCAACTTGTCAGCCTCTTCCTCTGTTGGTGTACATGGTTGCTGGCTGGATGGCGGCTCTGCCTGAGAGAAGTTCCAGGAGCTCCAAGGGCTCTCAAGAGGAGGGAACCCCCCACCCGCCCCGAGGCCTGCCTGCTTGAGTACAGAGAGCTTCCCCCTGGGCTGGAAGCCCAGCAGGTCTATATCTGCCAGCCTGAAACAGGGCAGCAATGACCCGTGGGGTGGGATGATGCCAAAGAGGATCACCTTTTAAGGGGGAATGCAGAGGCAAGCCCCCCCCAACTTCCCAGCTGTCTGTCTGTTGTCTGCTTTTAGAATTGGGGGGCTTGCGCCTCCTCTACAGCCCTTGTGTATGTGCACCGGAGGTACGTAGGGTATGGGAGCGGGGAGGTCCTGTGCAGGAGTCAATGTGGTGGCAGGTAGAGGAAGTTCTGGTGTTGGGTGGAGGGCTAGCCGGGTGAGGGGAATGCAGCCCAGGCCATGAACGACTGTGCCATGTTCCCACCCTCCTCATGACTGTGTGTTTGGCAGTTGCCCTCACAGCCTACCTTTGGGCCACCAGATGCTGCTTTCAAATGTCAGACTGGTGACTAATAAGGCCTCCATGATCCATAACTTAATAGTAGATGAGGTAGCCAATCTGGCATGTGCAATTGAGGCTTGGAAGAGTGAATAGGTAGGGGGTTCGTCTCCCCCAGCTCTGCTCACTGGGGTACTTTGTGCAGCCTCAAGGGAGACTGGAGGGCTGGAGAGGGGTGCAGCCATGATCTATAGGGATTCTCTTTCTCCGGGCTCCCTGTCCGACTGACACAGAGTCCAGGGTGTGTGCATCAGGCTGCTGGTCTTGGGGACATTAACATTCTGTTGAGGGCACCCTATCTGCGGCAGTTCAGAATTTAATGGTTTCTATGACAACCATATGACTGTCCCAACATGTCATTGGCTCAAAACATGTAGCAGGACACACTCTGGATTGGTGTTTTTCAGCTGGGCATGGGGATAGTGATCTGAATGTGAGGGACTGTGAATCATTCCATTTGTCATGATCAGTTCACTGCCTGCTAAGATTTAGACTAACAGTGATTTTTCCCCTCTACAGGGTGGACCTATTGAGAAAGTCCACCCATAGAGGCTGAAGGTCCAGATGGTTTCACAGGACTATTGGGGGGGGGGGGGTTCTGGAAGTTGCCAGTCCTGTCAAATCCTGGTTCAGTGTCTGGAATACAGAGGTGACACAGGCAGCTGACACAGTCACTTCTGAGTACCCCCTGTGACAGAATTCATACAGCCCCATAATAAACCCCAGAGCTGAGAGTGATGAAGTAAAACAGGAAATGACTTGAGTGCATATGAAGGAAAATTCCTAGTGGATGCTATTGAACCCTGGTATTTGCATATAGTCAAGTATACTTGGAGGCAGTGAGAGCAGCAAACAAACATTATTTCACTGCCCCTTCTTAGCGCTTTCTCTGCCATCCAGCAGAGTGCTTTGAGATTGTTCAGGGCCACATCCTGCCCACATGAACATCTCAGAGCTATTTGGGCCTTCTGCAAAATATTTGCTCGGCACCGCCAAGATAAAACCTCTTGCACCCAGCAGGGCTTAGATCCAATGTTATTTCACTTGAATCAGGCAAGATATCCAGAACACAGCCTCGTCAAGTTTTCCTGGAATAGTTCCAGCTCAAGGATGTCAGCAATATACTTGGGAAGGTTTGTGCAACCACATTGGCACTGGAACATCACCTCTCTTGGCTAATAAAACTATCAGGGAGGGAACAGATAGCTGGACCAGAGAGGTAATTAATGCATCCTTACAGGAGGACTAGACCCATGTCACCTGAAATAGGTGGTGGTGAGGCCTCTCCTGAAGAAAACCCCTTTGGATCTAGAAAATCTTAATAATTTTAAACCAGTGGCAAAAACCTTTCCCAGGCAACTTTCTTGAGTGGGTGATGACCAACCAACTCAAGGCACTCTTGGATGAGACTGATTATCTGAGTGTGTTTCAGTTAGGGTTCAGGCCTGGTTTTGTGGCATGGAAAAAACGTCGGTTGCCCTCTGTGATGACATATGCTGTCAGAGTGATAGAGCGAATGGGAGCATATTGGTACTCTCAGCAGCTTTCCAAACCATTGATCATGCTATCTTTACGGAGCTGACTTGGGAGCAGGGGCTACTGCATTGCAGTGATTCCACTTGGATGGCCAACTCCATAAGGTAGTGCTTGGACAATATTACTCAGTTCCTAGGACTGTAGAGTATGTTGTTCCTCCCACGCTATTCAGCATCTACATGATATGCTGAGTGTGATCATCCAGAGTTTTGGTGTGTACACTGATGACATGCAGCTCGAGTTTTCCTTTTCATCTTTAGCAGATGAGGCTGTAGATGTGCTAAACCAGTGTTTGACTGCAACAGTTTATTCAAGACAAGTCTGAGATGTTGTTACAGAGTGGTTCTTCTGACCAGGTGGTGGGAATTACTTCTACATAAGGAGATAATAGCCAGTTATTGGTCTGGTGGCCATGTGTGCAATATCATGGAGCTTTTAGTCAGACCACCATAGGTAGGTCTTTATAGGTAAAAAGATACACCCCAAAACCCTCAGAAGAGCAGACTCATGATAATCACCCTTTTTAATGTTATTTCTGTTCAGGCTCATTTACACAGTCAAGATTCAGACATTTTTATCTCAAGATTAGCCTGAAGGAACCTCTTTCTAGGAATGTGCATAAATAATTCCAGAGCAGCAATTCCCTGTGGTGATTATTTTGGGTCATCCACTGAATGATCATCCCTCTCCATGTGAATGTGAACTGAACCCACCAGAGAAAATAAATCTGTTATTGTTTATATGATCACTAATCCAGGCAGGAAGGGAAGGCATGTCAAGAACTCCCATCAAACTTGTGGTTTATCCTCAAACTGACTGCGACCTGCATTGCACCCATTGAATTCGAAAACAAATCCGAGACCAAAGCTGATACATGAATTTGTCTCCCATGGTAGCTGAATTTGTGGACAGGATGCTACAGTGCCAAAGGTGCACCCTGTGAACATTTCATGTGCAACATTATGTAGCTTGTTTCAGAAAAGAGGCAACTGCTTTAAATACCCTTTATATGTCCACGTTTTCTAAAAAATGCTATAGGCCTTTAAATTAAAAATATTTGCATGACTGATTTTTCAAATCTTGCAGTAAAAAGACTTGCTGAAACCGCTATGGTTGCCTGCCCTGTCTTTTCTATACAAACGGACACGCATACAGCGAATAGGTTTGATGTTTACACTCTTGGGAAATTCTGTTTCAATAACCACAAGAGGTTCCTTTGCATATGCTGAGGTGGCCACAGAGTGCAGTTCTATATCCACTGATAACTCAGCCGTTGAGGAACTCCACAGAGCCTGCTCCAAACTTCTCAGCTGTTGACAGGCTTGACTTGCTGAGAACACTGGTTAAATATAGCACGAGCGAGCTCAGCTCCACAAAGTCATTGCTCTTAGCAGCATGCAAGGAGACCAGGAGAGAGGAAACACAATCGCAGAACTTCACTGCCACAGCTTAGCACCACAGAGCAACAGTTGTGGGTGGGGGCAAAACAACGAGGACTGTTTGTACCTCCTATTTCTTCTGACTGGTATATCTCTGCACAGGAACTACGTTCCTCTTCTGCTGTTCTGTTCCCTGTTTCCTGCATTACTTCAATCACTGGTAGATCTAGAAAGAAAGAGAGAAAAGCTTCTGTCTGTGTGTTCTTCTGGGCCTGGTGGATATGCTCAGTCTTGGTCATGCAAGCTAAATTTCTGGTCTTCTAAGATCACAGAATCTCTGTGAAGTTGCACACCTAGCTCCTTTTTTACAGCTGGCAGGTAAGATTGAATTGGCTTCTCCAATGACTTTTTTCTGTGTAAGATTGTCTTTCTCTTTTCTTGTTTGCCTTTTCTTTGGATAGTTGAGAAGAGATGCACTTGAAAAAAGAGGAGAGAGAAGGATTTGCTTTTGCTTTTATCAGCGCACTTTCTCCAAGCTGTGTCTTGAACTAGCAAGACTAATTAACAGCAGTGCTCCAAAACATAACTGGAAGCATGACAGCAGATAGAACATGAAATGCTGGGGACTGCAAAGAGTCTTGCCTGTCAGAAAACACAGTAACATTGAGAGCCTTACCTGGGAGTAAATCCCACTGAACTCAGTGGGACTTGCTTCTGAGTAAACACGCCTAGGGTTGTACTGTTGAATTTGATTTCCTTTTTTCCTTTCAAGACCGACTAGGACTAACTTCATAACAGTGATACAGCTTTGTAATAACTATTATATGGTAAGCAAGTGGGAATAGATTTACTGTCATATTTTGAATTAGTTGTGTGAGTCTTGCCTGTTGCTTTGCATTTCACAGGTCTATTTTTGCATGTCTCTAAGTACTTTTGCACACCTGATACATTTTGTTCTGCCCTTTTGACAATTGCCTCACATGGTATCACAAATATCTATCCTATTAAATCACAGTTTGAATGTTTACTTCATGTGAAGAACTCCACAAGTCTGTTCTCTAGGCACTCATAAACAGGATATTTTTGGACATAGCAATGACTGAATTTGTTTTTCTTTAAGCATAAATACATCTTTACAGAGAGCAGACACTTGAACTTTTTCCCCCATGTTTGACAGAAATATTCTAAAAAAGAAACCTAGAAATAATTCTCATTGATAGTCAAACAACTGACAATGTATTGCAAATATATATTTATTTTACATGATTTTGAATAATTTGTCATATTGGATTTTGTACTTTAATCTTGTATTTTCAACTGCCTGGAAACTTGATGATAGTTTGTAAACCTAATATATACACAAGCAATAATGTTTTGCATTGCAGTTTAAAACCGATGGATTTGATAACATAGGCATGTAATCTTGTGTACAATCTATCTTTCTAAAACTAGTTAACAACAGCTTCTACAAATAAAAGCAATGGTAACTCATAGTTAGAAGAAGTATGCAAGATCTGATAAAAAATTGTTGTTTGACATTTACCTAAAATACTTTCTGTTAAAAAGATTTCTGGTATTGCAGGAATGCAGTAGCTGAATCTTGTGTCTTGTTCCCACTCAGTAAGTTTGCTCAGTGGCAGTCCTAGGAAGATGAGAGCGTGTTGATTTGGTTAAGCATTTAAATAAATTTGCTACCTCAGATTTTGATAATAAAGACAACCAATATGAATTACATTCGAGCAGGATTGTGCCCTATTATGGTTGGATTCTTTGGGCTAAGCCCTACTGAACATAGAGGGACATACATATGGCTGCATGGATATTGATGTGTATGCCCCAGTACATGTGCTCTGGATAATGCAACTTGAGTATTTCTGCAAATACCTGTTCTTTTTCAATTGGTTATGCTATCTAGTAGCAAAACAATGGACATAACAAAACAATAATGAAATACATTGATGATAGATGAAACACTAAGAACAAAATAGAGTACCACTTCCAGTATGTTGCTCTTAGAAATTAAAATCCAATGTCAGCTATAGCATTATTCCTTAAGCTGTTCAGCAACACACAGTCCACCGACTCTCTTTGTCGGGCAACTAGTCCTCCCTGTTCCTCTTGGGGATGATGACAGACACCCTTCATTTTCATCTTAATCTACCATTAAAATCTATCAACCATCATTCTCCAATGCAAGGTCAAAATTTGCATGCTTCTAGTGGAATAGTCAAGTATTCTCCATATACATGGGAATCAACCAGTATTGGCTAGTGAAATCAACAGTGAATGATTATGGTGGCAATCTCATTAACTACTAATGAGATTTTAATAGAAGACCCACAAAAATAAACTAGTGACATCTTATCCTCATACAACTAAAAAGCTCCAAAGAAAACAGAGGAAAGTTTGGGTTGTTCTTGAGCAGTTTGGATGCTAAAATTAATTTATTCCATCAGTTTCCTGGAATCATTAAAAACAACCCCAAGAATTTAATGGAAATACCAAGAAAATATGATTTGTGGAGTTAATCTTTCCAATTTGTGATACAGCTAACTTACTTTGTTTCTTCTTCCTATTGCTGATAGCTTAAACTTCGTTAGATTGTTGATGGTTTCATATTTTTTAGGTACCTGCTTTACCAATTTTTTTTTTAAATTAGGAAACTCAAGAATTTTCCAAGAGGACTTGATCAGTAATAAAGAAGTTAACTTCATAATAATCCCTGTACTTTTTTCTTTCCATTCTAAAATGCCCAAGTAGGCTAAAATCATCCATCTGAACAGGTGTCTATAAAGTAACTCTAAGGTTTTCCTATTGAATCTGTGAAATATGT
The DNA here is from genome assembly GCF_004798865.1 of Varanus komodoensis. Taxonomy (NCBI): domain Eukaryota; kingdom Metazoa; phylum Chordata; class Lepidosauria; order Squamata; family Varanidae; genus Varanus; species Varanus komodoensis. The sequence goes on along the minus strand of NW_025335349.1, from coordinate 8,778,432 downwards.
AACATAGGCTGTTCAGCAGCCAGGCTCAGAGGGATCATTAATAGCTTTGGCTGGTTTTTAGAGGTTTGAAACAAGTTAAAGGGGCCCTTGGGAAGTGCTATGACTGTACAAAAAGGCATTATCTTGTCTTCTGGGCTTAAAAATATTATTTGGCATTAACTGGGTCCACCATGAAGATTTCCAATTCATGAAAAGATAGTGCTGCCCTAAACACATCTGTCTTCCATTTCTTTCATCCCTCCTTTGCTACATATTCTGATGACTTTGTGGAAGTCCCCAGAACAGCAGTTCTTCCCAGAATAGGAGGCTAACCAACAAACAGCATGATCCTACAAGCTTTCCTGGCAATAGACAGCTGCCTGTGCTGTTTGGCAGGGAAAAGGGTTGACCACAATTCCACCACTTCGCTGGGAAGATGAAGCACTGTTATTGTTATTATTAGTCACTGTTGTCATAGTTATCTTTCTATGGCATTTCTCAGGGTGATTCTAAAAAAATGGTTTCTGTGTGGGGTCCACTTATGTTTGTGAGCGTCTTGCTTGCAGACTGTAACAATGCTGCCCTGCCTTTCGGTATGCCAATTGCTGCTAGTTCTTTGCGCACAGGATTAGCATGAGTGACACAGAACAAAAATATGAACCACTTCATTTGCTCATGCTCAGCCTTTGTCACCTTTGTGTCTCCATTGCTTCTGTCCACTCGCTAAGGGAAAAATTAGATGTGGCATGAGAGATCCGTTATTAGGATCTTCTATGGGGTTCTCCTTAAGTAAATAAACAGAAAATTTCCTTCACGTCAAGCTTCGAGGAAAGCTTTTCCAAACATAGGGCCCTCCAGGTGTTTTGAACTTCTACTCTTATCAGTTCCAGTCAGTGTGGCCAATAGTTAGGAATGCTGGGAGCTGTAGTCCAAACATCTGGAAGACACCTGGTTGTTCTAGCCTAACCCAGTCTCTGTTTGTTGTTTTTCCTAATGGCAGAAAATAGTATTTTTTAAAAAAAGATCAGCATTAAAAAGAATGATTTCCATCCCCACTACAGTTTTTATGGCTATGATTAATTCAGAACTCTTGCCTATTGTATTATTTTATGATCTGAAAGATTTATACCCCACCTTTCAAAATAATGTTAAAGCAGCTTACCACCCTCCCACCTTATTCCCACTTCATCCTCCTGCCTCTACAGCCCAGTCTTCAGTAACTAGGATCTCAATTTGCTTTCTCTTGATAATTTACCTCAAGCCACTCAGAGGAAGCCAGCCATGGCAAGGATGCCAAAATCACAGCCAGTGTACTGTAGCATATGTGTGTTGGGCTGGGGAGACTGCAGCTCTAGTCCCCACTTGGCCATGAAGCTCACTGTGTGTCTTTGGGCTAGTCATTGGTTCTTAACCAAACCTACCTTACAGGGTTGTTGTGAGGATAAACTGAAGAGAAGAGGACCATGTAAGCTGCCTTGGGCTCCAGGGAAGAAAAGGTGGAATATAATTGTAACAAATAAACAATTCCATCTCAAGGCAAATCCTGCAAAAATGAAAGGGGCAGGTGCTATCCTGGCTTTCTGCATCCTCATCAGTCAGCATAAGAGAGGGCTGTTTAACCAAGAGCCCCCACAGCTGCCAGGGCAGCAGTTCCCCGAATGAAGCCACATTCCAAAAGCTCAGAGAGGAACTGTACCAGTTTCCCTCCCTCCCTCGGCAACTGTTCGCACCTGCTGACAAATGCCTGCCTCCCCATTTTAGGCAGTAAAGCACACTGTGTTGGGCAGAAGGAGGCTGCCAATAACTGGTAACTAACTGTGTGGATTCCTCTCCCTCAGGGCTGCCTTCAAAATGCTTAAGGAGCTGAATCACTTGACATCTTCCTCCTTCCCATCCATTTCCTATTCTGCTTTCCAAAGAAGGAAAACAGACGCTTCTCACCTGTGATCCTGACAGCTGACCCCCCTCTTCTATGCAGTCCCCATTTCCCACTTGGTCACTGACTCTCTGCTTCATATCCCCTCAGCTTTGTGTGTCCTTGATGCTGCTTCAAAGCTTAATGCTGTTCTGAACTGTGTCTAGTTCCAGCTGCTGCTTCCAGTTCTTCCCCCTTCCCACAGAGAAGCAGTTTCTCTCATTCCTGTCCTTGCTCCTAACATATTTGCTTGTACAGAGAGAATGCCTCATCTCCTGGAAGAAGCTTTTTCTTCAGCTGAATAACATATACATGATTCAAACTTTGCTATGATTGCTTAACTGCTATCAGTTAATCTATGGGACTGAATTTCATCATGGCTTATTTGATAGTCTTAAGGGGATTCATGTGCAATAATTATACAATGGACATGAGAGTACAGCCCCAGTGAATTCAGTGGGATGTACTTTTAAATAGACATGGCTGAGATTGTACAGAATATTTCTCTAGATTGGTACCAATCACTTATAAGATCATGGTTATCCTAACCACACATTTGGAATATTACCTATCACCTGGTAAAAACAAAAGGCATTACCTGGTAAAAGCCTCTTCCTTGAGGTTTCCTAAAACCTAATTTGCTATTAGCATACACAATGAAATGAAGTCTTCTAATGTTTGACCTTTTTCTTTACCTCAAAGAAGACTGTTCTGCCTCTGCAATTTTCCAACATGTTATGATCAGCTCTATTTTTTGTATACAGTAGAGCAAAGTTATAGAAAGGTAGTACAAAGTCAATTATGGAAAGGTTGTAGGAGTAGATTTTTATTTTATCAACCACATAAACAGAGCCTAAATTCTAGTCAAAAGCAACTTCATATGAATTCCAAATGCACTTAAATGTTGTACGTGGGCTAAATCTGTTTTAAAAACATAAGGGTTTTGTGGCTACACCCTTCCCTAGTAAACTGGACAAAGAATAAGGAGCCAATAAAAATATGGACCAGTGATAAGGATCACAGGCAAAAAAGATCCCAATTTAAATGTTGGAAAAGGTGGTAAGGGGTGGTTTACTAATTTTTTTTAATGTTAGGTGCCATCAAGTCACCTCTAACTCATTTATTATATTTATATCCTGCCCTTTTCCTTTGGAGGAATTCAAGTTGGCTTACATAATTCTCCTTCTCTGGCAACCCTATGAATGACTGCCCTCTAAAATGTCCTATTCTTGACTGTACTGCTCAGCTCTTGTAAATTCAAGGCTGTGCCTTCCTTTATTTACTGAATTGCCACAAAAACTTTTAAGAGTTTGTCCCTTTCTGTGTTTGGATTATGCACGGAGAAGGGAACTGCCTGCAAACCAGTGTCCTTCAGACTACAGTTCCATCATCACCAGCCAGCAGGGACAGTACCCCATGCTGGCCGGGCATTGTAGCAGGTCAGTTCAAGAGGCAACTGAACAGCCATCCGAGAGGGATGGTTGAACTGGGCATCCTGCACTGAGCAGGGGGTTGGATCCAGTGGCCTTCTGACCCCTTCCAACTTTACTATTCTATGATTCTATGCTAGTAGCTTCATCCACAATAAGGGCATATGAACTTGAGGGTGGTTGATATAGATCATGGGTCCGCAGGCCGGATCCAGCCCACCATGCCCATTTATCCGGCCTGCCATAGATGTTTTAGATTCACCTCGTGTGCATGCTTGCTCACAAAGACATCGTTTTGGACTTGCTTGGAGAAAAGGATCTCTGTGCACGCACGCACCTGCCTTGCCGCGTGTGCACGCATGCGCCTCCCCCACCTGTGCCAGCACGCCTTGGCGGCCCACGCCCATCGCTGGCACCTTTCAACTGGCTCCCTGTTCAAAAAGTTTGAAAACCCCTGATACAGATACTCCAGGTCTGCTTCTCTAAAATGCATATTATTTCTGCATTAAATGGGGGAAAAATTTCCATTGCTGCACTTCACAGTTTTGCAGGCATGTCTCTGAAGGTTTTACAAATTATATTTTTAGAGTTTAGATCTGTGTGTGTGTGTGTGTATGCACGCGCACACTAAAAATACTATAATTTTTCCATAGCTGTTCAGATACTTTTTTTAGAATTTGAATAATGCAGCAGATAACTAAAGAGTGACATGGAGCAGAGAAGGACACTGTATTTACAAAAGCTTTAGAGGGAGTGAAGATTGCCCATGAAGTCTTTATGAAACAAAGTGAACATTTCCATCCCAGCCAGAGCTCTAGCAGTAAAGTGAAGACCAGTCTGATCCCAGTCAGTGGCCAGAGGATATCTTGTCCCAGTCACCCACCCAAACAGAACCAAGACTTGCTCCTCCCTTCCAGAAAGAACACCCAGGAAAATTGTTGGCAGCTCTTGGACTCTCTAGCTAATTCAGGATATCCATGGAATAGTGCAGGAAATTCTATTTTTCCCTGCTTTCCTTTCCTTTTAAGGCAAAAAGGCATCACACAAATATGTATACAATTCTCCAGGGACCTTAATGTTAAGGTGGGAGATTCATGCAATTAAATAATTTCACATTTCAAATAGCTGTCGTGTTCAAAGATCCATCTGAACATGTTAACACAACCTTTAAAAAAAATCCATAGTTAACATTTCCCCTGCATATATATTTTCCTTCAAAAGGAAGAGAGAAAGTATTTTCCTTTGTTTACAAATTTCTGAGAAGTTTCAGAACATGCTTCATGACATAAAACTGGCAGGGGAACATACACATGTGCGCGCATGTGCGCAGAGCACCTTTTCTGGAATGCACAGTAGTCCTGATACTTGGAGCCATAGAATTAGGGCTGTATGGAAGGTGTTTTCCTCAATTTGCCCCTCAGTATGTCAGAGATGAGCTGGATGTAGGGGAAGGGATTTTTTTGCTGAAAAATTAGGACCAATATGATACACAAGAGCTCAACTGCACACCATGGCTTGTGCAGACAGTACTTTGCCCCAACCAACACTGCTTGTTCTACTAGTATGTTTTTACTTTAAGTCCTTTTATTTATTTATTTGGTCATTTTATTTATTTAGTTCTGCCAGCCCTAGGCAGTGCACAAAAACAAAACTTAAATCCATAAAAAATAACAACATCGTATGTTAGAAAATAGAAGCCTTACATGTAAACTAAAGAAAAGCCAGAGTAAAAGCCAGATGCAGGGTAAAGATCTAAAAGCATACTAACTCCATTTTTTTAAATGGAGGGATTAAAAATGCAGGGGCGGTTTGTGAGCTGCCCCGAGGCTTTGTTGCGATGGGGGCGGCATAGAAATGTTTTAAATAAATAAATAAATAAATAAATAAATAGGCATGGGAAATAAAATGGTCATTGTTTGGTGCTGAAAAGGCCTCAATGTAGGTGGCAGCCAGGCCCCTCTGAAGAGGGCATTACATAACTAGGATGCCACCACTGAAAGAAGTAGCATCCGTAGGAGTTACCTGCCTCCAGGGAAGGTCTTCTGAAGTCTAGACAGTTATATATGGAAGGAGGCAATCCTTTAAGGAACCTGGGATCAACCTAATTATTTCCTCATTAAGGATTAATATATTTTTATCCCATTTTTTTCTGCAAGGAACCCAAGGTACCTTACATAATGGACCTCATCCTCCTCTGTATTTTATCTTCACTACAACCCTGTTAGGTAGGCTAGGCTGAGAGTCAATGACTGGCCCAAAGTCAGGGAGCTGCATGTCTGAGTGGGGACTAGAACCTGGTCTACAGAGTCCCAGGCTGGCACTCCACCTGCTGTGCCACACTGGCACTAGTTCTTTCGGGCTTTGTAGATTGATATAATAACTTTGAATTGGGCTGGAAGTTGGAAACGAGTGCTGTTGGAAACCAGTGGCGTAATAGGATCCTATCAGCCTGTCCTGTTAGCAATCTTGCTGCCCAGTTGTGGACCAGCTGATGTTTTTGAACCGTTTCTCCCGTTATCTTAGAAGCCAATAGAAGTCTTATGGCCCAAGAAGGCCTCCCCCATTTTGGTGCTTTCCGGGTGATTTGGATTTCAGTGCCCAGCCACCCCAGCTAGCATGGAGAATGGCCAGGATTCCTCCGAGTTGTAGTTCAAAACATCTGGAGGGCACCACTTCATATCTTGTACTTTATTAGCTGTGCCCATTGTGAAAGCATCTATTTGGAGTGGAGGCAAACACTGAAATCATGGCATAATGCTTGCCTATCATATCGACGGAAGTTGGAGGATTTGTTTATTTGCTTGTGCAATTTGACAGGAAATGACTCTCTGGAATGTATCGAATTAACTGGAAAAATTGAAAGTGCGTTGCTGCAATAGAAGCCCCTTTCTTTCTGCAAGCATAGGACTGATCCCTAAAACTTAACTCTGTGTGTCTGTGTGCGCGCACATTCTTTTTGGCATGACACTGCACATTGCTGAGAAAGGGTGTGTGCTGAAACAAAGTACAGAGAAATAATCTGGAGCGTGAACATTTTCCCTTAAATGGCGACTCTTGCAGTGTAGTTGACATAAATGAGCCAGAAGGGGGTGTGAACGTAGGGGATATAAAAACTGCATGTGTTTCCTTTCTACATTTATAGATTTATTAGATGGGTAGAGTCATCCACTGGACAGCACTGAAGTCGGACAGGGAAATTATTATTATTATTATTATTATTATTATTATTATATCATCAATAATAATGATTTGTTCAAAGGATCAAGAATAAAACAGGAAAGTGAATCCTGCAGAAAGTCGGTAACTGCTTCCATCATAGTTATAATACATATTCTAGAAATTTTTTTCCCCCTGAGGTGACATCTGGGCAGCTGCTTTGCAAACCCATAATATATCTGGGATTTTGTTTTGTTTTTAATCCACAAGTTCCCAGACTATGCTTTACCTTTATTGAACTACGACCTCATAAAACATTATTATAGGGGTTGGTTCAAAGTGGCTGGTTGGCCATGCAGGGACCCCCACCTAAAGGACCATGTAGCTTTCCTTCTGACTGGTTCAAGGGTGCTTGGTTGTGCAAGTGCCTCTCGGCTTTCCTTTGTGCGTGCGTGTGTATGTGATGTGGGCACCATCACCAGCAGAGTCTGTGACTGATGTACTTTAGTTGTGGATGCCTGGCACGAGTCTGCCATGTTTCTGCCATGTTTGTATTTTCTTGTGGTGTCTGTTCTCCTATCCCCTCATGTGTTGAGCAAGTACAGGATACGGTTCCGCAAACTTAGAAGCAGTGTATCTCTCCTCTCCGGCCTAAGTGGAGTCTCCTAAGAATCTTCTTAGTGTCCAGAAGCAGATCAGATTTTGCAGTCTGTAAAATGAGATTATTAATTAGAAGCAGAATTGTAATAATTGGTGGGAGGTATCTAAAGGATGTGCACAGTAAAAGTACCATAGAAGTGATTTGAGGAATCATTAATATCATTAGAAAATGTAAACTGAAATAAACAGCATATCAATGGTATCTCAAAAATAAATAAATAAATAAATAAATAAAAATCACTTGATGGATTTCCAGTTCAAAACATCAAGGTCCAGCCCTTTCTGTACTGTAAAATTCGAGGCACATTTCCGCTTGTCATGTTGACAAAGCAGTAATCTGATTTCTCCACTAAGGAGCCAATTAGATTGGTTGTGCATAATTTTTTTAACCTGCACTTCAGCACAGACAGAAAATTGATTCAGCCATGTCATGTGACTCAGCAATTAGACAATGACCTAATGAAGAAAGCTAAACTCACCCTGTGGTTGCTCAGGAGGTTTTGGGGGGGGTTTTAGGGGCGTGGTGGGTGGAAGAATGCATTCTAGTCTGGAACACATCACTTGTGATTGCCTTTAATATGAAAGTGGAAGAAAAGCATTTTAATTAAATACTTATGCAACCTAATGGAAGTTTTAATTTCAAATGATTGCAGGTACAGGAAATGCAAAAAAGGGAGGGAGGGAGGGAGGGTGGAGGAAGAGGAGGAGGAGTCAAGCCCCTATTTCAGCATTGCTTGTGGAGGCATCCAGGGAATGGTCCTGAATAGGATTTGAATGTCAGTGAGGCTGAAATAAATCAATCTAAAGGACTCTTTGGTTTCTTTCCTTTGAGGGGGTAAATCTTCTCAATGTAGACACAATGTTTGCCTTTCTTAAAAAATGTCCTAGAGAGGCAAATAAAATTATATTCTGAAAGGCCAGTCTGTTTATACAGAAACACCAATTAGTTCTTCAAAGCTCACGAGGATTAGATGTTTCAGGGTGCATTAGCCTAAATGAGAAGCAAATTATCTTTGCTTTGATAAGCCAAGCAGCAAGACCTTAAAAGCCCAGCAAAAGTAGAAACGCTAGTAGCTCTCAGTGAAGAAGTTACCTACTGCAAGCATTTTTGTAATGTCTTACTGAATGTGGGTGGCATTGTGTCCTTGCTTCTACACTGGTCACTGCTGCAATAGTTGCCTTTTTTTCAAGGGAACATGTAAAACAAACAAGTATGTGATCGAAAGCAGTCGGCCGCTGACGTCACCCTTTTAAACTGCTGCCAGCTTGCCTTGTTTATTGATGAGATCTTTCTGAAAATAAGGACTTTCCCACACATAAATGAATCACAAGCGAAGCATGGAGTTAAGTAGCCCGTCTTTCTTCCCATCCGCCACTCTGCTTTCAAACGCACTTAGACTAAAGTAACCTTGTAATAGCCTGGGTTCCAGTAACTGAATGAGATCCTGGCTGACACAAGGTAAGGTCTGAGGTCAAGTTTATGATGATGCTATTTCAGTATGTCAACTTGAGTGTCTAAGGAAATGAAGCAATGGCCATTATTAGGAGATGTGCAGTTACTGTGACAACAAACATATATACACAGGCACAAACACAAACAAACGCACGCACGCACAGCCTCTGTTCGACATCGCTGAGTCTTGTAGGCAGAATCCTCTCTTAAGCCCTTTTGCATCCTGGCAATAGAGCTCACATGGTGTTCCTATTACCTCCTTCATCGTAACTGAATTAGATTGTTTATGTAAGCCATTTCAGAAGGTAGCAATTTCACTGTTGCACTGTTTAAATATCGTATCATAGAATGGTAAGAGTTTGAAGGGGCCTAGAAGGCCATTGGGTCCAACCCCCTGCTGTTGCAGGTCACCAGTTTACGCCATTCCACTCAGGGGGCTGTCCAGTTTCTTTTTAAAATATTTCTAGTGTGGGAGAGCCCACAACCTCTCTAGGCAAGTGGTTCCATTGTCATATTGCTTTGACAGGAAGCTTTTCCTCTGATATCTGAATCTGGGTTGTTGCAGTTTGAGTTGATTATTCCATGTCCTACATTCTGGTATCAGCAAGAAGAGATCTTGACCTCCCTCTTTGTGGCAATCCTTGAAGTGCTTATAGAGGGATATCATGTCTCTTCTCAACGCTGAACATGCCCAATTCTCTCAGCCTCTTGTCATAGGGCAGTGTTTCCAAACCTTGGATCATTTTTGTTGCCCTCCTCTGGAAACTCTAATTTTTCTGTATCTTTCTTAAAACTTGGTGCCCAGAAGTAGACACAGTATTCTAGGTGAGGTCTGACTAGTGTAGAGTATAGGAGAACTACTACTTCTTGTGATTTGGAAGTAATGCTTCTATTAATGCATTCCAAAATAGCATTTGCCCTTTTTGTGGCTGCATCCCACAGTTGGCTCATATTTAGCCTGATGTCCATAGTAACTACAAGGTCTTTTTCCTTTTCAATACTGTTGAGCCATATATCCCCCATCCTGTATTGATGCATTTGGTTTCTTTTTCCTAAGTGGAGGACTTGGCATTTGTCCTATTGAATCTCATTCTGATGCGTTCAGCCCTGTTCAAGTTTATCATGATGGCCCTGCATTTTTAGTCTGTCTTCTAGGGCATTAGCTATTCTACCCAGTTTGGTATGGTCTGCAAATCTGATTATCGTTCCTTGTACTTCCTCATCTAAATCCTTAATAATGATGTTGAAGAGCACTGGGCCTAGGACTGAACCCTGTGGCATCCCGCTAGTTATCTTACTCCAGTTTGAGAAGGTGCTATTGATGAGCCTCTTTGTGTCTGATTTAGCAGCCAGTTTTTGATTCACCTAATTTTTTTTCTATCTCGTCCACTTTTGACTAATTTGCTTATCAGGATGTCATGGGGCACTATGTTGAAAACTTTGCTGAAATTGAGGTAGATTATTTTCACAGTGTTCCTTCTGTGTGTTATTCCATTCAAAAATGGGATTAAATTAGTCCAGCAGGATTTATTTTTGCTAAATTAATCATTTGGTTTTTTAAACAATTTGCTTCAGAATTTTTCCAGGGATTGATGTCTAACTGGTCTGTAGTGGCCCTTCTCCAGTCATCTGGCACTTCTCCTGTTTTCCAGGATTTATCATTGATCATAGACAGAAGATGAAAAATAATAAACATGAGCACTAAGCCTAGCAACAAAATGTTTAGATACAGATTGGACATTTCAAACAGGAGGGTAGCCATACATTTTCCTTTACAGAGGACAGTTTTCTGTTCAGCCCAGTTTAAAGGAAAGGAGGGCAAGCAACAGATGCCCTGGAGTTCTGCATGCACCATTACACCTGGACAGCCAACCCTGCAGGGGCACAGGTCACCTGCCACAACCTTCCCGGCAAAGGTGAGGTGTAATTGTATTTAAATTATACTAATTGGTTCTAAATTTGCTTCTCTATCCATAAATTAGCACCCTCACTGTTCTCAAGCATATCTTACTAACTCCACACATCTTACACTTCCTGCAAGATCTATATTCTGTAATCAACATGTAATCATAGAGGGCTTAGAGAAGATTGAGTCAAACTCTACTCGCACTATAGGATTTTCTGTTCTCACTTCACCCCCACATGCACACACATGCCACAACTCCTGGTTTACACATGCGTGTGCATACACACATGGATGCACCTGCCAAAAGCTGTTCCTGTGGGTTGACAGACCCAGTGGAATGCCATGGGGTTGGACTTTAGCAGGATGGGGAAACGGGGAATTCAGCTGGGCTGCTGTACACAAATGGAAATGCTTCTTTGCTTGCACAAGACATTTATGGATCGGAGTACACCTGCAATCCAGTTCAAATATACTGTAATTACTTACTTTTGCGTAATTAGGTGCATTTAGAGCCTTTAAAAAAGTTTCTCAGTGGGAATTACTTTCAACTAAAGGTGCCTGGGATTGGAAAGTATGGGCAGTATCAAGCAAGGCACGTAGGCCTCCATTGCTTCCCTTCTGCTCATTGATTCTGTTGTGCAACTGGCCCTCGCTTCTTGCCCAGGTATGATTTAGAATTTCTGGGAACTCCGCTGAGCTGTCCTAATTCAGAAATGAGCATTTCCATCTATTGCTGGGCTTCCCAAGAGGAGGAGATGCTTGAATTCCACACAGGAGCCCATGCTCTCGCGTTTACAAGAGCTGAGCAGGACACTTGGAAAGGCTTTCATTCATAGGATCGCCATAAGTTGGAACAACTTTGCAGCAGATAACAAGAAGCAAACAGAGAAGGTGCTCAGTCCGTGTTGCATGAGCAGAGGGCCCCACCTGTACAATGGAATTGGTGGAACCCACTGCTTGTGGAATAACATTGGCAGGGTGGAAGGGAATCAGTAGAAGAGTAAGAACGCTGCTGAATATGGCCCTGTGTCATATAGAGCTCCCAACCTTAGTAAGAAAACTTTTTCATTCAAATCATATTAGCAAGGCCATTGCTATTGGGACAACACATCTGACCTGTTTGATATTTCTGCAGTAGTGATATTATCGCCCAGGTAAAAGAAGCATAGAACAAATGGGCCCCACTTCTTCAAGAGGTTCATTAGAAGCAAACACTTTCCAATCTGTTTTGGAGCTCGGCTTGTTCCATTGCTCTTTGGCAGTACAAAGCAGCTGCTGTTTCTTCCACACTTCTGCTGACAGCTACAGCTGACAGATACATTTCAGCAAACCGCAACATAAACTCTGCCTCCAAATCTGTGCTTTGATTTTAAGTGTTTGATTTGTCACACAATACTCTGGTGGAATACACATGAATCACCTTCCATACTGCAATAATTGACTATATTCAACATTACATGAACAGAAAAGTTACATCCACTAATGAAACGGTAAGCACAACTAGCACAAGCAACCCCTAGCCTGATGGAATTGTGATGAGTTGTGTAATACCTTGTACAATAGCTTGTGAAATGCCTTGTGCAACATCTTGCTCTGCCGCCTGATAAACAGAATTGGACAGACAATACAGTAGGATGCATCCGCTAATGTAAATTAAGTTGCACTACCTTAACCTACCCCGGCACAATAGCAACAGCATTAGCCAGAGTGCCCTTTCCCATGGAAACGGGCATGTCAGTTTACACTGTTCTGCAGGAGTAGTCTGCACTAATGCCATGTAATTTACATTACTGCTTCTGCACCACAGCATACTGCTCAAAGTATTGTACAGGGTACATCTGTATGGATGAAATCAAGATTTCTATAGGTGGTAGAAACTTTACACTAGTGCAAGGGTGGGAGGCAAACGGCCTGCAGACTTCTACAACCCCGCTCCCCCCGTGCTCCCCCACCATCCTGATTTCCTTTGCAAACAAAATGTCATCTGGAGCTGCTGCAGAGTGCCCAAGATGTCAAGAACATACACGAAACTTCTTCAGGAATTCAGCAGCAGGAGCAACACCATCAGACATAAGCCGACAGAGCTATTTTTATCTAATGCCACTAGGAAGTTAGCATCCCAGTCATCAGCACATTGCTTTCATTTCAGTGAGAATGACTTGATTTTAAGCATGATTAAGGTTGTTAGTTTAATCTAAATTAAGTAATTTAAAGCTGTTTGGCTTAATCTTGCTTGCTCCCAAGCTACCTCCCTGAGTAGTCTGGTGACAATTTCCCTGGATTGAATGTGCTACTACTGAAAGCCAAGTTGGTGCATGGCAACATAGCTGCCATTCCAGACTTGATCCTGGGAGAGCGTGGCAGCCCGGCCTGCATCATGAAGACCTGACTGAATGAAACTGAGGAAGTAAAAAGCTCTCCCAGCCTTGTCCACCTTTGTGTTACAGCAGGCAAGGGCTGGCGCATGGGAGGTGGAGCTACAGCGGTCCGTCTTGGTTTTATACCCCTGTCCAAGTGCCCCATCCCACAGCCTTCCAGTTTCATGTGTGTGTACCTGGAGATGGCTGTTTGAGGCAGAAGAGTGATTGTGTGCATATCCTCTACCCTGCTGCCTCACAGTCTCCCTTTCTAAGCTAGCCAAGGTGTTCTTGTGATAGTTGATGGAGTCTTTCTGGCTTGTGCTGAGGAATTTCAACATATATTGTGATTGTTGATGGCATCTTTGTGCCTTGTTGAGAGTGGCTCAGGACTTTCTGGCTTCCATCTCAACCGTGGGTCTGCTCCATTGGGATCTGGCACCACTCATTCAGCAGGCCACACTTCGGATCTGGTTTTTCAGATTTTTCTTTCTGATCACCTCCTGGTTGGGTTCAAATTTGTTGGCACTCTGAATCTCTGCAGGGGCAGAGACTGGTGAAGCCGGTCTATTCTGATATCCCCAACTGGTTTTCTGGTGGCTCTTGGAGATCTCTTGTAAACTCAGTTGGTGATTATTTGGAAACACTGGTTGATCTCTGGAATGGAGAAATAGCTCAAGAGATTGATAAATTGCTCCTGGGCATTCTCTATGGAGACTTCTAGTTTTCCTGGGCACTGCAGATGATAAAGCAAGTAAGATATTGACTAGAGCAACAGCAAATTCAGACTGAGTTCAGTCAACGTGGGCTAGATCTCATTGTTCAAACAATGAACAATGTTTCATTGTCTGCAGCAATAAAGGTGGTGTAGAGATTACACTCACCTGCCATCACTGTGTCTGCACTTAGTGGAGCTTTTTCAGGAGGTCAGAGGCTTATTTCAGTCAGGCCTGCTGTAAGGCATGGGGTGTGGGGGGCATTCGTGGAGAGGCAGAATGCCGGGAACAGAGCACTGGGGCTAGGGGGCATTTGGAGACAAGAATGGGGTGGCAGATCATGGCTGCAGGCAGGGGAAATGCATGGTCCAAATTGCACAGACAGGTAGCAGTGTCCACGAAAATGTCCTAGGAGTCAAGTACTGGGAAGGCAGTCATGTTTGGGGGTAGGTGAGGTTGGGATGGAAAGGGGTGGGTATCTGGGGATGCAGGCTTGCCTGGAAACAGGAACAGGTGCAGGATTGGGCAAGGGCAAGCAGGAACACAGAGGAGCAAGGCAGGAGCAGACTGAAGCCCTCAAGGTCCAACAGGACCAAGGCAGGAGCAAAGTTCAAGGCACGTCAAGGCAGCAGGCCAGAGTACAAGAGAGTCATGGAGACAACATCCATTGCTGGGGCAAGAAGTGGTAGTGCAGAAATACATTTCACTTGGTCTCCAGGGCCTCCAGCTGTGCTGCGTAATTGGCTTTCGGCTCTTCCCTCCCTGTAAGCACCTGCAAAGGTGTCCCCTGGTTCTGCAGATACTTGCAGGGTTAGCCAAGTCCTGGTCGTGACACCCACAAAAGAAAAGCTGGATTACCTACTAGCCTGCTGTGACCAATTGAGCTTCTCAGCTTCAGGAATTTTTGGATGATGCAGTTTATCTAGATCCATTGAAATTTGGTTTTGGACCTGGTTATCAGAAGGTCTTCTTTGATTATCCTGGAGAAGTGTGTCTCTGCTGAACCTCTTGATGCCTTTCAGTAGCATGAACCATGGTAGTCTTCTGGGGCATCTCTCTGAGAGTAGACTGGAAGGCAGTATTATTTATTTTTAACTATTTTATTTAATTTGTAGATAATAAGAAACAGAAAAAAGCAGATGCATCAGAAGAAAAGATTACCAAGGGACACATACTAGGATTAGTTAAATATCTGGGTACAAGAAGTTCCACAAAGAAACAACAGTTGACATTATTTCATCTAAACTTATATCTACAATTTATTTGAGTATAGTATAGGTAGTTATAGGTTATAGCCAAAATGTACCTTTAGTTATAGATAGCCAAATAGGACTTATAATTTCACATGGAATTAAATTAAATTGCTTGTAGATATCCTGAAATCAGATCAGAATTTCCCCCTCTTTCCTCTCTCTCCCCCTCCCCCACTCCCTATCTATTACTCCTTCCCCTTCTCTTCTTCCCCACCATTTTTCAGAACGCAATAATGTCCAAAGGTTCCACATTTTCTCTCAGTTACAAATAAAAAAAGGTAAGCTTTCTAATTGTAACTACATTCATTAACTGCATTTTCTTTTTATAAGTTATTAAAATATTTTAATGTCAATGTAATCATCTTTATTCAAGCTCTATTTTTAGTCACAGTTGTTAAGTAAAAATGCATAATAAGCTTTCCATTTATCTTTAAAATCTTGGCCTGGTGTTCTATTTACATAGTTGGTTAATTTTGCCATCACTGCACACTCAGCTAGCTTGTTTTTTTTTCCAGTCTTCACTGACTGAACAGTCTTCTTCCATTTTTGTTGCAATTATAATCCTGACTGTTGCTATCATATATTTAAATAATACTACCATATTTCTTGGAAGAGTTTCTGGTAGGATACTCAGTAACATATTCTCAGGATTCATTTAGGAAATTAATTTTCAGAATTTTCTGTATTTCTGTATGTATGTCTTTTCAAAACTTTTTAACCTTACTGCACATTCACCACATATGGTAAAGAGTCCCTTCCACTTCTTACATTTCCATAACTTTCCATTATAGTTATTGTTCATTTTTAAAAATATTTTTAGGACTACTACACCAATAAAAGAACATTTATACCAATTCTCACATAATGTTTGGCTAGCTGTAAATTTCATTCCTTTTGTCCATAAAGTTTCGCATTGATTGAAGAATATTTCTTCTCCTAAGTTCTGCATCCCACTTATAATGCATGTTCTAACTTGTTCAGCTTCTGTATCATATTGCAATAATAGTTTGTAGATTCATCCCAGTAAATGGTCTTTTTGCTATGATATCAACTTTTCAAATTTGTCAGATCTCTTATAGTACCTCTTCCTTGTTGAATTTCCCTTCTCAGTCTTGAGACCAGTCGTTCTATCTTTTCCCCTCCTCCTTTAATCTTTGCCAAGGCTTGATCCTTCCTTGGTCCATCATACGTATCTCCAGACTTTACAAGAGCATTGTTTCCCTTGTTTATCACAATATGCCTCTGCTGGAGACATCAGAGGAGATATTGGAGGGCCAATTCTTCTTCTTCAGGTATTCCAGATTCTTTTTAGACCAACTTGCCTGGGCCTGGGCCTTTCTCCTGAACACTGATTGTTTGGAGGCTCCTGGCTTTTGTGTGGTTTTCCCCAGGGTCTTCCTAGAAGTGAGAAGTTTAAACTAAAAATAAGCCAGTATTTTTGGCAGTTTGACCCCAGCCCCCTTTCCCCTTTGCTCCTTCCCACCAGTGGGATGAAGCTTCCAAGAGCTTCTCAGGGTGAATGGGACCTTTGCCAATGCCCACTGTGTGTGTCACCTGGACAGGACTTTACCATATTCACAAATAAGAGCATGCAACAGGGTGTGCAGCCCTTTGGCCTGAGAGCCACCTCTGATTCTGGGTTGGAGGTAGTACACGCACATTCCCACATGTGACCCTGAATGATACAAAGCACTGCTAGCACGGAGGAATGAATGGCCTGTATCAAGACTGTTGGGGGAGAGTTCAGCAATGCCGAGGAGCTGGGTACTGCTGGAGGCCGCAGGAGGGCTTTGGTGGAGCACTCATGGCCCCTGGGTTGCAGGTTCTGTTCCCCTGAGGTACTACACGGAAGCTACAAAGAAATGGCTTGGCTGTAACAACAACAACTTGTAAAGTTTATCTAGAAAGGTAGCCCAGCTTTGGGGACCACATTGAACTGTGACAAACTGGACTGGGATTAAGGTAAAACAAGATTTTGCCTCTCGATTCTTCTCACATGCTTGTGAATGGTATGAATTGTGAACTTTGTAGCAGCTTTGGACTTACTGCTTTTCCCCAGGCCCCTCCCCCTGGCCATCTGCCCATATAGCCCCTAAAGTTAAAACAACATTTTCTGTATATGAGCATGAAAATATCTTTTTTGAGCTTCGTGTGTGGCTGAAAGGGCTAACATTCCAAAACATACAGTATATAACAGCAGTGAAGTGTCAAATAAACACATATTTTAAAATGCTGTCATAAAAATAAAATTACAGGAAGGAAAAACTGTAGCTGTTATGTTATTTTCATACATTTCCAGCATGTTGCCAAAATGAATTCTTTTGCAGGTTAAAAAAAACAGCGCACACGCGCGTGTGTTCGGGGGTGGGGGTGGGGGTCGGTAGGTTCAGGCAGTCTCATGTTTTTGCTTAAGTAGAGCTCCCTACAGGCAATGAACGCCTATGGCTTCCTTTTCCCCCCAATTTAGCCATTAAAACTTGCATAAAGAGAAGGTGATGGACAGCCTTACAGGAGAAAATAGCTTCCATGTCTTAGTAAATTATAATCATAAAATGTTATGACTGAGGTCAAGGTACATAGTCATCTTTCATTTTACACACAGAGAACTTGCAGGCTTTCCTGGTGAGGGTGGTGACATTCTAGCCGAGGGATGTAACTGATTTAAATTCCTGGTGACATTCTATATACGTATTTGCTCCTGAAAAACAAGACACCTTGATGTTTAATTTTAGGAACTGACAAACACTTCTTATTTTCTCCTGGTTCACTTGTTGCTTTTGAGGCTTTAATCATTTATAGGAACAATTGAGAACAATTGATAAGCACCATAGAAAGATCTCCCTAGAGGGGAGATATAACTGGTTTTCTGTAAGATGGAGGCAGGCAGCTTGACACCTTCCACATGTTTTGGACTGAATTTCCATCAGCCACTGAGCAAATGGACACCAACTGTGGAAAATGCATACCAAATCTTCTGGATGGTACCAAACTGCCTTCTGTAGGATCAGGAAGTTGGTCTACTCTTGTGGAGACTTAGGTTCAAATCTTGCCCCAGCCATGAGCTTCTTGAGTGACCGTGGACTTCTCCATGTAATGCATCTCACATGGTTGCAGTGAGAATGAAATGAGGATTTGCCGTCATGAGGTCGTTGGAGGAAACTATTAGGAAATCAATAAATGAATGTGCAAACTGGAGTTGCCATTAGAAATGAATGAATTTGTCTATTTCCACTATCACTTGTATACATACATCCGTAAGTCCATTCCATCCTGTTAATCCATTAATCGGTGAAGTGCATTCTGGATCAGAATATTCATTATTTTACTTATTCTAATGTGGGATAACCCGGGTTTAC
Source organism: Varanus komodoensis (assembly GCF_004798865.1). Lineage (NCBI taxonomy): Eukaryota > Metazoa > Chordata > Lepidosauria > Squamata > Varanidae > Varanus > Varanus komodoensis. The sequence goes on along the minus strand of NW_025335349.1, from coordinate 8,760,251 downwards.
TGCATTTAGAAACTCATTCACTGGAGCAGGGTCCAGGATCCCTGCCCCAAATTCTTCTTGTGATGACACCACTGGTGTTTAGCACCAGAAAGAGGTCACATATTCCACATGAATAAAAATAAAATTATGTTATATGCTAACTAATCAGTGCTAAATGATTCCAAATACCTATCTATACTAGAACCATTAAATCATTGCAGCTGTGAAATGCTGCTCATTTTGTTGGAAAGTGAGAAGTAGGTGTGAAAGTGATGAAGAGGACAGCAAAATGCCTACCAGGTTCCTGAGAGTATGTGGTGCTTTCCCACTGATCACTTTCAGAAAAGATCCATAGCATGGCTGAGGGAGATCCTGATTGATGAATCAAACATGCGTGTATTTAAGAAGGAAGGCAATGTGACCAGCTGCCTCTTCTCCTTCACTGCCTTGTACAGTTCCTTTTATAAGGCTCTCATGAGACATTTCAGTTGAGCCTAAAGTGGCCTTGTCAAGACTACCAACTTTCATTAAGATCAGTGGCGGGTCCCGGGGCCCAAGCTCACTGGGGGTGCCAACTTCCCTGCTGGAACTACTGCTGCTGCTGCTGTGCCGCCACCAAAAATTCAGTGTCAAAAAGCAAAGGAAGTGGTGATTGGCTTTTCTTTTAAAGCAAGCAAACAGTGGATCTATGAAGATGCCACATAAATTCTGTGAATGTAGCGATGGTGCCTTAAATGCCTCATCTGGAAGCAGCCCAGGGGCTGAACATGCAGGACACAAAAAGCATGCAGGACACCCCTGGATTCCATAAGGGGTTCCACACACAGCCCAGGTAGTAACTATTGCCCATATAAAATTACCAGGAACTTGACTGGGAGGTCTCAGAGACACCATGCCCCCAAAGCCAGACCCTCACGTCCTTCACATGTAGCTGAAAACAGCACGTTTGAGTATCCTGTGCTAAATGAGTCAGACCAGTGACATTGAAGTGCCCCATGATTGTCATGGCACCCATGAAGTCCAACCTACTCTCCCTTAAGGTGCAACATGAATGTTGAAATCCTCCAAGACAGCTGTCCTGCAAGCTGACCTGCAATAAATGGTCCTGCAGAAAAGAACATATAGATTATAATAGCCCTGAAGGCACTTTGAATGATGTCTGGATCTGTCTAGTCTCTTGAGTTATTACTAAAATGCACAGAATTAGAAAAAAAAATGATCCCAGTTTCCAATTCACTGTATAGAGGGGCAGATTTAATGAAAAGCAGGGCCTATGGGTCTGCTGAATGGGGCCATGGAGAGCCAGAAAGTGAGTAAAATATCATGACATCATGATATTTTTGGCCAGCTGACTTCCCCGTGGAGCCTGCTTGCTTATGTTGGGGGCCTTTATGAAAATGTATTTGACATGTTTTAATAAATGCATTTGTAGATTTACTCTGCCTGTTACTTTAAGTATATGTATACACTGCATTCTGTACCCAGTGAAAAATGGACTGCAGTTTCTTTTATCACATCTGGTCTTTTATCCAGTCATCTTTGTAGGCTTTGTGTTACTTCTTCTGCTCCCTTGAAAGTGTGGAAGTGAGTATAAGGTGACATGGAAAATCCAGGAAGGAAGGGAGCCAAACAGGAAAGACATTTTTCCTCTGTAGATTTAAAACCATTAATGAAACTGGACTTTCTAATTAGGAACTAGATGTGTGTGTCTCACTGGCTGAGTTCTCATATCATGACAAGTAACCCTGCCTGATGGCCACGCTTTGTGTGTGTGTGTGTGTGTGTGTGTGTGTGTGTGTGTGGGGTGGGGGGGAGGTTGTGCCTGTATGATGATCATGCTTACTGTGGTAATTCTTCTCTCCCTTCTCCCATCTCCTTCCCCACCTCAGTCCACCCAACCAGGTGCTACCCCCAGTTTACCCCTCCCCTCCTGCTTGGGCATTTCCCTTCTGTGCACACAAACAAGAGGGGCAGAGGTGGAATTCTGCCTTCTACAGTACTGAGCAGCTGACCTCCTGCCCCAGAGAAATCTTTAGGGCAGGAGGTGGGCAGAGCTGGCACCTCTGACAGTTGTGCAAAGGGGCAGCTTTCCGGCGAGCCACTTGGCAAGAACATCAGCAGACAGTTCTTGCCAAATGACTCTCTGGTTCTCTAGTTAGACTCATGATGAGGCCTGTTCTCCAGGCTGGGACAGCACAACAAACCATCTGAGAATCCATAGAACAGAATCTTGTTTCTATCTGTGGTTTCGAAAAACCTCATGTGGAAATACCATGACAGGGTTTGACCAAGTTAACAAATTAACCAAGGTAAAAAAACCCACAATTGTTTGCCATGGTGTGTGAGCCCATCCACTGTGTATGGGAGATTCTGGCACAGAGAGGAGGAGGAGGAGATTAATTTGGGGATGAGCATATAGAAGTGAGAACAGGATGTACTGGTACATTTCTGGGTGACTTGCTGTAGTTTATCAACCTTCAGTAGTTTCACAATAAGAAGTACATATACTGGAAGTATATAAAAGAACGCTTCTGGCATGGCTGACTTCATGCTAATCCCTTATTTATTTATTTAAAACTTTTGTGTCCTGCCCTTTACAATGTCTCACCCTTACACCTTCGTTTGTTCTTCACCTGCAAAATAGGAATATTTATTGGTTGCCTTTCGATAAATCTTGATGCAGTTCATATGTTGGAAAATTTGAGCTTTATGTTAGAATTCCTGACCTAAAGCAAGTTAAATGTAGATTTTGGCTTGCTCGCTCAGAGCCTTTCTTGGGATACAGTTGATAACTAGCTGCCTGAGGCAACATACTGGATTGTAATTCTTCCTGAATCACTAATTTGCACCATTCTGGTTGGTGCACCTGAACTAGCAAATGAACAAACAAAACTCAGAGCAAGAGTTCCGCAAGACTGAAATCTGCCCACTGTTAGATTAGGTGACCTTTGAATCATTCCGAAAGGTTGTCCTGGCATTTTAAGAAACCTAAATAAAAATGAAGATACTTTAAAAATGAAAGAGGATTCACAGCCCCCAGAATAACATAATTAAATTTTATATCCATATCTCTAATGGGGTCATCATGGTTTGCGGAGGGTTGTTTTTAAACCTCCACAGTAATTCATGTTATGCTCTATGTTAAATACTTCAATTATAGCCTAGGAATTATGTATTAGTATGTGTTTGTGTGTATGAAAAACAAAATGTTAATGCTACAGTGGTACCTTGGCTCACAAACTTAATCCATTCCAGGACTCTGGTCGTGACCCAAACTAGTCGTGAGCCAAGTCAAATTTCCCCATAAGGTTCAATGTAAATAAGGTTAATCTGTTCTGTAACTTTTTTTTTTTAATCACAAAAATTTGAAGTGGATGCACTGTGGGGGGAGGTGTGTGCGATCGCAGGCGCACTGGGGGGGAGGCGGGTGCGATCGCAATCGCCACCCGATGCGGAGTTTGCAACCCAATGCAATTTTTATCAGAAATTTCTGTTCACGACTCGATCTGGTCATGAACTGAGGCATTCGTGAGCCGAGGTATTCCTGTTCTTGAACTTCCTTATCACTTTATTAAAAATAGCAATAATTGATTTAAATTGCTATGCAATCAGCTGTGCTAAAGCAAATGTATTGGTGTCAAAATCAGTAAAGCACCTATCTCCTTTTCACATGGTCAGCAGTGAATGTGTTGATGTGGCCACTTCTGTAGGGGAGCAAATGTACAATGCAGCTTCTAGGATGCTGTTGGTGTGCAATCTATACAGGAAAGTTTTAAGTGAAATACAGGAAGTAGAAGAAAAATTCTAAAACCAGTTCAGGCTTTAACATTGATGAGGGAAATGCAAAAGGTGCAGCCTGAAACATGCTTACTTGCAAGTAAGTCCCACTGAGATTAGTAGGTTTTACACCCCTTTTAGGTGCATATACTGTTATTGCATTGGTTTTGTTTGCCAAAGTGCTCTGAAAGATGGAGTTCAAATCCCCTGGAAATGAACTTGGGTCTCCCAGTCTTGTTCCTTGTCCACTGAATTTCAGCTATTTAAAAGGTTTATTGTACTTTATCACTGCTATCCAGGAAGGGAGATAGGAAGCTGGAGGCAGATTTTTCCTCCCTGGCTTGGGAACCAAGTGCTCAGGCTATATATAAATTGCATTCCAAAACATATCAATTGCTGCCCGCTTAGCACGTTATAATATACAAAGAGAATGAGTACAATTAGCCCCGCCATTGTTGCAGGATGTCTACATGATCACTGCACGCAGCTGATCATGTAGACTGATGTTCTTAATAAAGGAAGAACCACTGAATGGTTAAGAGCAAATACATATCTCTGAAATGCATTCCAAAAAGGCTATCGTACACTTCCATGTAAGCACTCTAGAGAATGCAAAGAAGACTTTTTGGTTGAGCTGCAATGGCAGTAGTGCAAAATCTGATCTCAGAGCAATTTCTATTTGGCGTTACACTGAACACTTTGCAGCTTCTTTGGATTTGGGAATATAACATTTGCATTAGAAATGTTTGCTATTGCCATGTCCAAGGATCAATTCTATGGAAGTTTAATTTAATCCCTTTCATGATATTCCCATTTTGTCAATTCTGTTTCAGATATCTCTGAGGTCATAGAATGGCTGTTATAATCTGGCCATATGCTTTATATTAAAATATTAATAAAAGTAAATCCAAGTCTCAGCTGTTTGAAATCAGGTGGTGATGATGCTGTTGTCAAAAGGAGAAAAACAGTCATGGATCTGGTGTGTGGGTTATGATGTTAGGCCCATCCTGAAGGGCTTACAAAAGGATGCTGGTGCAAGGCTAATTTATGCTGGAATGGACTGGTCTGCATCCACAGAGAGGCTGCGGCTCAGTGGCCGCACACATGCATTGCACAGAAACCACAGAGTCTGTCCTCAGAATTTCTGACGGACCCTTGCCTGAAGCCCTGGAGAGCCACTGCCCAATCGGAGTAGATAATTCTGGGCTAGATACGCCAGTAGTGTGGCTTGGTATGAGGCAGCCATATTGAGCTGGGCCAGTCCATGATCTAAAAACCCTTTAGGCACATTTAAGGACTTAATACACCAAATTTCCCTTGTGCTATTCCTGCCCCCCCCCCCCCGCCTCCATGAATAGTCCTACATTAAGCACCATTTCTTAAATTCTCTTGAATTTCAGGATAGCTCCTCTGATAGTTCAAAGAACTATTGCACAAAATTGGAATTTCTTCCCATTTACTGAAGCCTGAGAAGCCTCTTTTTAAAAAATGATTGTAACTTTGGGAATGCATGAGCTTTTCTTGAAAAATGCACTCCCATTTGTGTTTTGAGGTGTGAACAGGCCAAAATCTGATGATTCACAAACTGAAACATAATTCTCAAACATTACTAATTGTGGTTGGGCCTGTTTAGTGTGCTTCCTCCTTAATTTCCTCTTTTCTGTCCCGTAGGGAAGATTGCATTGCCTTGAAACCCTGCAGTTTTATTGGTGAGATCACCCAGGCCCCCTGCAGTTACTTGCCACAGCATGCCACTGGACAGCAGTCCTCACAACCAACTACAAGCTTTTAGAACATACACAGAGTGTTTTATAGGTTCTGTGTCACAGCAGCAGCAGACACAGCAGCAGAGCAGATAATCATGAAATAATGGGAACAGCCCCTTCATGGGTCACTGCCTTGCCGTGGCGAAGGGACTTGTGTAGCACAATGAAACTATGAGCTATGCCATGCAGGGGCACCCAAAACAGTCAGGTCATAGCAGAGAGCTCTGACAAAATGTGATCCACTGGAGAAGGAAATGGCAACCCACTCCAGTACCCTTGCCATGAAAACCCCATGGACAGTACCAAAAGGCAAAGAGATATGTCACCAGCAGATGAGCCCCTCAGGTCGGAAGGTGTCCAGTGTGCTCCTGGGGAAGAGCAGAGGACTAGTAATAGTAGTGCCAGAAAGAATGAAGCGACTGGGTCAAAGTCAAAAGGACACTCAGTTGTGGATGTATCTGGTGGTCAAAGGAAAGTCCGATGCTGTAAAGATCTATACTCCATAGGAACCTGGAATGTAAGATCTATGAATCAAGGCAGGCTGGACGTGGTCAAACAAGAAATGACAAGACTGAACATCGACATCTTAGGAATCAGTGAATTAAAATGGACAGGAATGGGTGAATTTATTTCAGATGACCATCAGGTATACTACAGTGGGCAAGAATCCCTCAGAAGAAATGGAACAGCCATCATAGTCAATAAGAGTAGGAAAAGCATTACTGGGATACAATCTCCAAAATGACAGAATGATCTCAGTTCGAATCCAAGGCAAACCATTCAGCATCACAGTAGTCCAAGCCTATGCCCCAACCACTGGTGCTGAAGAGGCTGAAGTTGACTGGTTCTGTGAAGGCGGCCTACAACACCTTCTAGAATTAACACCAAAAAATGATGTTCGTATCATCATGGGGGATTGAAATGCTAAAGTAGGAAGCCAAAAGATAACCGGAATAACAGGCAAGTTTGGCCTCGGAGTACAAAATGAAGCAGGGCACAGGCTGGTAGAATTTTGTCAAGAGAATACGATGGTCTTAGTAAACACTCTTTTCCAACAACCCAAGAGATGACTCCACACATGGACATCACCAGACGGTCAACACAGAAATCAGATCGACTACGTACTCTGCAGCCAAAGATGGAGAAGCTCTATACAGTCAGTAAAAACAAGACCAGGAGCTGACTGTGGCTCAGATCATGAGCTTCTTTTTGCAAAATCTAGGCTTAAATAGAAGAAAGTAGGGGAAAGCACTAGGCCACTCAGGTATGACCTAAATCATATTCCTGATGAATATACAGTAGAGGTGACAAATAGATTTAAGGAATTAGATCTGATAGACAGAGTGCCTGAAGAACTATGGATGGAGGTTCACAACATTGTACAAGTGGTAGCAACTAAAACCGTCCCAAAGAAAAAGAAATGCAAGAAAGCAAAATGGCTGTCTGAGGAAGCTTTACAAATAGCTGAAGAAAGAAGGAAAGCGAAAGGCAAGGGAGAAAGAGAAAGATGCACCCAATTGAATGCAGAATTCCAGAGAATAGCTAGAAGAGATGAGAATGCCCTCTTAAATGAACAATGCAAAGAAATAGAAGAAAACAATAGAATAGGTAGGACCAGAGATCTCTTCAAGAAAATTGGAGATATGAAGGGAACGTTTCATGCAAAGATGGGCATGATAAAGGACCAAAATGGCAGGGACCTAACAGAGGCGGAAGAGATTAAGAAGAGGTGGCAAGATTACACAGAAGAACTATACAAGAAAGAGCTTAATATCCCTGATAACCACGATGGGGTGGTCACTGACCTCGAGCCAGACATCCTGGAATGAAGTCAAATGGGCCTTAGGAAGTCTGAGCAACAACAAAGCTAGTAGAGGCGACAATATTCTAGCTGAGCTATTCAAAATCCTAGAAGACTATACAGTAAAAGTGCTACACTCAATATGCCAGCAAATCAGGAAAACTCAACAGTGCCCACAGGATTGGAAAAGGTCAGTTTACATTCCCATCCCAAAGAAGGGCAATGCCAAAGATTGTTCAAACTACCGTACCATTGCACTCATTTCACATGCTAGCAAAGTGATGCTCAAAATCCTACAAGCTAGGCTCCAGCTGTATGTGGACCGAGAACTATCAGAAGTACAGACAGGATTTCGAAGAGACAGAGGAACTAGAGATCAAATTGCCAACATACACTGGATCATGGAGAAAGCTAGGGAGTGCCAGAAAAACATCTGCTTCACTGATTATGCTAAAGCCTTTGATTGTGTGGATCACAACAAAATGTGGCAAGTTCTTAAAGAGATGGGAGTCCCAGACCATCTTATTTGTCTCTTGAGAAATCTATATGCAGATCAAAAAGCAGCAGTGAGAACTGGGCACAGAACCACTGATTGGTTCAAAATTGAGAAAGGAGTTCGGCAAGGCTGTATACTGTCGCCCTGCCTATTTAACTTATATGCAGAACACATCATGAGAAAGGTGGGGCTCCATGAATCACCAGTTGGAATTAAGATTGCTGGGAGAAATATCAACAACCTCAGAATTGCAGATGATACCACTCTAATGGCAGAAAGTGAAGAGGAACTAAAGAGTCTCTTGATGCAGGTGAAAGAGAAGAATGCAAAAGTTAGCTTGAAACTCAACATTAAGAAAACTAAGATCATGGCATCCGGTCCTGATTGCTCTGCAGCACACTTTCCCTTTGATGGAAGTAGATGGTCCTTGGCAGCCTAAGGGACTGTGTGGCTCTGCAGGAATGCAATGGACTACAAAGCCCATTCACACTTTTCTTGCCACAGCCAATCCACAAGACCAGGCGCTAAAACCCTGATGATTAATTTTGTAATGCTTTAACTTTGGGCATTGGGTCACTTTAGACCCCCTCTTTTCCATTGTTTTACAAAACCTTTCTACAGAAAGTTTGAAATAAAATTACTGCAGAAATCTTATGTATATTTACCTGGGAATAAGTCCAATACCAGTTCCAAGCTTTTGAGGGTCCTTGGGCAAAACACTTTAAGTTGGCCCCCTTTTTTCACTGTCACTATCACCAGTATCTCCTTAAATAAACTACAGGAGACAGGTTGCTATGGGAACTAAATAGTAATCTCATTCTCTCAATAGCTGCCTTTTGAATGGTTAGCAAATATCTGAAAGAAAGAGACCCCCCCCCCACCCGTTTATGCACTGATAGGATCTGAATTGGCTGTGGCTATCTGGCAAAGGCATCTCTGGCCTATGGTGGATAGTTCACTGAAAACAATAACCATCTGCATTAGCAGTCAAAAGGGAAAACTCAATTTTAGGAATTTTTAGAAAAGGGACCGACGAAACAAAACAAAAAACAAAACAATCTGCCTGGATCATAATACTTTCATTCAAATCCATTATACGGCCATGTTTGGAATATCATGTATTGCAGTTCTGGTCCAACCCCATGTCATAAAAGAAGTTCTGGTCCAATAAAAATGCGGAAAAGTGCAACTAAAATGATCAGTGATTGAAACTTTTTAGGAGGGCAGGGCTAAACCATCTGGGGATTTTTACATTAAAAAACAATGATGAGGGGGAACAGGATAAAGGTTTATTGAATGATATTGAAAGCATGGATGAAGTAACATGTATTTCTCCTCTCATAATGGTGAAATTTAGCATCACCCAAGGAAAACTGATCAGTAGTAGCTTCAGAGTAGGCAAAAGGAAGTATTGTTGCATGCAACGCATAGTTAATCTGTGGAATTCACTGGCAAAAGGCGTGCTCAATTAGTGATGCTCATCAGCTTTTAAGGCTTTTAAAAGAGCACCATGTTCAACTATTAATCCTAATCGTTCAATCTCTGGTCAGAGGCACTGCAGCAAGTAACTGGGGATCCCTCACAGGTGCCTCCATCACCTGAGATTTCTGCTTTTGAATGTTCCTGCCATAAATTGCTTTAGTCTTTAGAGTGCTGCCACTAAATTGTTGCTTTTACTTTTAAAATTGAGAACTTTAAACCGTATTGTCCATTGATTTTGTTCCATATATGATTCCTTTTACTTGTATACTCTGAAAAGCAAAACATTGTACCATTGATCAATGGTTTATCCTCTAGAATCCTGTTATCAGTCTCTGGACTGCTTCTTTTAAACCAATCAACTAACACATTTGGTGGATTTTTGAGTCTAATGGAAAATGCTGCTGGTTTTAAATGACCCTTTAAAAAGATTGTAGTGCTGCATTCTGAGCCTGGTTGTTCAAGATTTTGGTTCCCTGTTCAAATGTTCCAAGATGAAAATGTAGATTTCATTATCTGTGAAATATTCTCCTTTTATCCAGGGTCAAATTTTTCTCTCTGTGTTATGCTGCTGCACCTTCTGGTTTCAGTAAGTCTGAGCTTGGCTCAGATTTTACCATATTTCCCCCTTTTTCAATTACCCTTTCAATCCATACTTTTAAAAGTGCAGTTCTTAGATTACATGTTGATTGTGTTGACCGTAAATGTCAAGTTGTTTTTCAACCCTTTCCCAGTACTGTACAGCTTACTCTCCAGGCCACCCCCTTCTGCAAGGATGTACAAACAATTCATTTAGAAAGGACATGAGAAAATATGTCTTGTACTATTAGATTTGCTACCACCCTCGTTGGCTATCAGTTGTCTCCACGGTTATTGCTTAAATGGTGACTTCATTTGATATGACCCTGCTGCCACTGTTAAGCAAAATAACATTCTGTCAGGAGAACCAACAGTGCAGGTCTTGTTAGTCAATGTAGAGACAGCTGGCACCAAGTCATGATTCTGTGTCAATGGACTTGACTCGTTATGCTTCCAGGCAGAATGTCTGGAGCCAGTCACCTTCCAAGAAAGTTAATCTTAAGAGCTTATAGAGACATAGGGTTTTTATTTTGTTGGTGCACTGGCAACAGTGTTGCATACATTGCTACTATTGTATGGGGCCCAGTCTGCAAGAGTTAGTGCGACAACTGTTCAAATGAAATGGAGTGAAAAAGAAAGCATGCTGGCTGGGGGTGATAGCCCCGCATATCCAGAGGTAGGATGGACAGGTACCCTACTTTGCAGACAACAGGATTCTGTTTGAAAAGCTGTCAAAGGACTATTCTTGGTTTGTCAGTGTGCTCTGTTTCTCCAATTAAAGATAAGAACCACAAAAAGAGGAGAGGCCATCTAAGTTGCCCCTTCTCAGCACCTGGACACCAGTCTGAGCAAGCAAGCAGTTTTCCCGGACTGTGGAGTGATGTATTATATTTCCACTTACATTATGGTCATTATTTCTAAAAGGATAGAGTTGCATAATATTAACATATGCAAGTGTTATGCAAATGAGTGTCTACTTTCTTTGGTGAAATGTATCTTCTATTTTCTTCGCAATGTGTAAGTGGCCAATCTCTCAGGAGGACACCAGACTGGGAAATGCTCCTTAATCAAACCTTGAAGGGCAGGAGTGCAGGTATCCCTTGCTTAACACGGTTTTGATTAATGCAGGTTTTGATTTACATGGTCAAATTAATTGCAACAATTCCTTGATATACATGACAGAGTTTTAATTAATGCACATTTTTAAATTTGCCATGAACAAATTTTCCTCCCATCCAACCATGATCGCAGGGCTCCTGTGATGGTGGTGTTTGTATCACAAACTCCAATTATTCATCGTAAGTTTTAGAACCCATTGACCATGTCAAAGAATTAGAGCACCAGGCCATCAAGTGAAAAAAGGAAAAGTAAAGTAATATTCTTAGATACAAAACTTGATACAATTAAAAGATTTAAAAGTGGTGAAAATAAAAGTAAGCTTGCAAGCGAATTTGGCTTTAATGAGTAAACAATACGCACAATTTTAACCGAAGCTGATGAGTATTACGAGCAAGGTAAAGAAGTGTCTACATCTGCAAGTATGCAATGCACACGTAACCGAAGTGCATTAATGATTGAAATGGAAGATTTGTTAATTATTTGGCTGGAATCAAAAGATTGTAATCAAAAGAGAATCTCAATTAGTACACATAACATCAAGGCCAAAGCTTTAAGCCTCTTTTAAAAACTCAAAGAGAATAAATATAAAGATTTGATTATGGACAAATTGTGATGTGCACCATTGATTATTAGGTTTGATTAATGCGGGTTTGATATGCAGGTATCCATCACACAGTATTGCTACATATATCTCCTTCAAAAGAAAGAAAAAAGTGATATAATGCAGATGCCACATACAGTGGTGCTGCTGCAAGCTAATTTTAGCATCTGGCTGTCATGGATTTGCAAGGCCCTCCACTGGGCAACCATGCACATCACTTCAGTGTGTGCTGCACACAACTAACATTTGTCTTCTGCCCCTTCCCAGCCACCAGTGCATGCTGCCTACCTGTCTTTACCCTCAGCAAAAATCCAAGAAAAGTTAGTCATCTCTGACAAGAAAAGAAATACACTGAGCATGAGCAGTTCCGCATTTTAAAGTCATGTATCGGGCCATGTAGGACCATGATGCTAAACATATTTACTCGGAATAAGCATGGTTTTGTTACAGAAGACCAGAGGATTTGTTATTAAAGTATACATAATGAACTGACCATCTGTTTCCATGTTGTGTGCTCCTGAGTATAATTTTTTTTGTTGTTTTTAAAGGAGAATAGCAAAAGGATGTTGTAGTGACCAGTGTCAGCCCTAAAGGCCTGCCCGCCCTTGCCCTCAACCTCTGCTGCCTTCTAGGTAGTCATTTGGCAGTGGACTAGTCTGCAGGACTCTGGACTCTGCAAAGCCAGTCAGCACTGAACACATGCAGGGAACCACTGCACAGAGGAAAAAATATTAATGTTACCATCTTATTAACATTCAGCTTATAGGACATTTTTAGATGCCTGTATTTTGGATATCATAGTGGTGTATACAATGGCAGTTGCTGAATTTGCTGATAAATAGGGCTTAGTCTGCTTGCTTGCTTGCTTGCTCCATTCTTACCCCCTGTCACAAAGTTTTGGTTATTTCAGTCATAGCCAGCCTGTCAGATTCTGCCTGACTATTCACAATTTCATGGGGGGGTGGATTACACGGCCTGGTTATTCATGCAAAAGTTTTCCTAGGAGGCTGATCATGCCTGAAGGGAGCTGTGATGGAGAAATCTTCAGCTGTTTATAAATTAAATTGGCCCCAAGACTGCTGTGAGAGCATACTGGATTCATCACATTCCAAGGAAAGGCAACTGTGCCTGAGGGAGCCGTCTCATACTCATAGCCGCCTCAGACTGAAACCACTTCCTAGCTGACTGATAAGGGACTGCCTGATAAACATCTGGCTAATCAGTGATCATTAAGAACATTCCTATCTGGACAGATAGTTATTTCTTCCCTTGCTGCCACATGTACGGGTTTGTAATTAACAGCATATTTGGAAAGGCTAACTTCCAGCTAACTTCCTTGTTGGCTGGCCCCAAATTTGTAAGCGATGTTTTACCCTGCTGGCCCCAGGCTTGACTGGCCAAGTGTCCCAAAATTTCTTCTTCAGAAGAGTTGTTATGAAAAGAGTTTTCTCCAAAGAAGGAAGAGGAGGTTTATAATTCATCCATTCTGTCAGAAAGGCTATCTGCCATATTTTATATTACGATATACAAGCTTCCAAGTACCAAAACTGACAATTGTTTAAAGGCCTGGCAGCCAGCCAGCCTAGCCAATGGTCAACGAGTTAAAGGCAAAATATAGGGAGGGTACTGTTATCCTTTCTTACATTATGGTGTTTGCCATTTAACACAACCTTAAAGACCTTCCCTTGATGCTTTAGACTGAACTTACTTGTATGGATGCACCCGAAGTTATCTGTTGTCTCTCCTGACATTGCAGAAGCATTCATTAGATGTTTACTTTTGCTTGCCGTTTCCTAGTCATTGGTTTTGCTGACCATAAAAGCAAACCTTAGCCTTTGTAAGATAAAATGCTGAACACTTTCAAATACTCTCAATCCAAAAGGGAGTCAATGCCATTAGCGCTCAATATATAAAGTAGGGTTTAAAAAAAAATTACACCTTGTTGCTAGGTGTAAATTTCACCCATATATTTGTTTTATTTGTTATTACATGTAAATTCTTCCTTTTTCCTCATGGAAGGAACCCAAGGTCGCTTACACAATCTCTCTCCTCTCCATTTTATCCTAATTATATCCCTAAAAAGTAAGTAAGGCTGAGAGTCAGTGATTGGCCCAAAGTTACCCAGTGAGTTTCTTGGCCAAGAGTGCTAGAACCCAGATGGTCTTGCCCCATGGGAGATGGGAGGCTGGCAGCATCCCTTCCCTCTCTTCTCTCCCCTTTCCCCTTTCCTTCTCCCTGATTTTTTGTAAGGGGCAGGAAGAGCTTTCTTTTCTTTTATTATTTCCTTTTTGCAATTGTGCATAGGTAACAGTGGGGACTACCCTTTTAAAAGGTTCATTTTTCACATACTTTCTTCTCCTGTAAATGCATTTGTTTGTGACACAAGTTTATATTTTCAACTCAGTGGAAACTGCACTGTATTTATTAGCATTGCCCCAACAGTGTAAGGTACGTTTTGCATAAGTATCACAGCAGCGCTCTCTGATAAGCAGAAGGGGATCTGCTCCCCCGAATCCCAGTGCAACACTCCAACTGCCACACCACATTTGTATATGCACGTGTGTTGTTCTGTTCTCTGATAGCTGTGATAACATCAACCCCATTCCTAGAGCACCATTCGATGGGCAGGGGAGAAGCACATTTGCCACAAAAAGCCTGTGATTTCATCGATGCTGCTCCAGTTTCAGAGGCAGTATGCCAGGGAACATGCTGCCCCTGTGTCCTGGTTATGGGCTTCCTCTAGGTTGGCCACTGTGTGAACTGAATGCTGAATTAAATAGGCCTTTTGGTCTGATCCAGTATGGCTCTGCTTAGAAGTGTTTTGAAAAGTATTTCATCAGCTGCTTCGTTGGCAGAATGCATGAGGCCAGGCCGACTTTTATCTGGCCAGGGCGACTTCTTTTCTTTTCTTTAATAACTTTTATAACTTCTTTTATATCGTTTATATTTTTTATTTATTTTATATTATTAATTTTAATTTTATATTGTTATTTTTGTATTGTATTGTATTTTATTGTGTTGTAAGCTGCCCCGAGGCTTCGGCAAGGGGCGGCATAGAAATGTTCTAATAATAATAATAATGATAATAATAATGAGCCATTTTTCTATTTAAAATTGCAAATTGTGTGTTATTTCATAAGCTGAGGATTTTTACATGCTCACTGGATACAGTTTTTAAAGGGGAACTGTTGAGTGGCCTGCTGAAGAATGGGAGGGGGGATTGACTGAATTAGCATTTGATCACAAACTGAATTAGCATTTGATCACAAACTGACAACTCTTGCTGAAGAACTTATTCTGGGGAGGCCTTGCACCCATCCTGCTTGAAAGATCCTGTGGCCAGCTGGCTTGCCATTGGAAAGATGGACTAGATGGGCCTTTGGTGTGATCCGTTATGGCCTTTCGTACGTTCTCTTAAAATTATCAAACAGTAGAGGGAGCGCCCCACTCTCCCCTCCCTCTAAGTGCACCAGCTCACTGGTTCCTATCCTCCCTTTGCTAGCTTCTGCCCATTGAGAGAAGGTCTGAAAGCAGAACCGTCTATACTCATGGAGGCTCTCCCCGAAGACTAGAAGTCCTGACTACCCAGCTCTCTGCATATTTCTGCCCAGCTCTCAAGCAGAGGTTGTCATTACAATCCTGTTCCCTCATGCACCCCACATCCATCCTTCCACACTTTATTATTTATTCAAGTATTTATATCCCACTCTTCAACGGAAAAGGCTTCACCAAGTTGTTGCAATATAGTTAATGTATCATAGACACCATCAGTGCTTTTTTTTTTTTTTTGTCATCGAACGCACCGGAACGGAGTTCTGGCACCTTTTTTTGACTGATTTTCCAAGTTTTAAAAGTAACTTTTGAAAGTTTGGTCCATGTGGATTCAAATGGCCCTGTTGAGCATAGCAGGTTAGCGGCAAAATCATTAAAATGGTGCATGCGGGGTGCTTGTGTGTCAAATCCGATGCATGCGTACTTCATCCGCGCTGGTTGTGATGGCGCTGCTCAGCTTGTGGCGCTGCTTGGCTTGTGATTGGTCATGTGGTCGCACGCTGAGCTTTCTGCAGGTGACAAAGGTTATGTTTCGTTACACAACTGACGTGTGTGGGTGTGCGTACAGTGATTGACTACGTACAAAAGGTAAATAATTTCATGAGTTCTGGTACCTTTTTTCTTACAAAAAAAGCACTGGACACGGTTGAGAAACAATAGCAAAACCTCAATTCCATCAAAGTAATCCTAATGCAAGATTAAAACCAGACTTGACTCAGTCTTATGTTGGCTCAAGTTCCATAAAACCAGGAAATTGGAAACTAAAGTTGAGGCCTTAACAGATGTGCTCCATGTTTAGTGATCATGTTGTGCAATGTCACCAGTTCTGCTTGCTTACAGCATATCATATCCTCAATGCATCCACACTTTTCTTTGGTTTCTAGCCTAAATCCAAACAGGAAGCAGGAAGGGCCTGCTAGGCTCAATCATTCTCAATTCTCTAACTTTCCTAGTTATTCTAGTTGTTATATGCACCTGTATCTTTATACGGGCTATGACAACAAACTTTAAATGAGGATGAAAAATAATTGATCACTATAGTTAAGATTTGCTTCTAGGTAGAACACATGCTGCATGCAATTACGCACATGTATGTTTCCCACATGATTATATATGTACAATTTCTTCTGTATATACATGCTAGGATGCCTTGATTAGCTGCACTAGCAGTAGTGATTCCTACTAGCAGTAGCCAGCAGAAGGGCCCCAAATAGGCTCTGCTCTAGCCACTGTACGGCTAGTAGAAATGCAAAGGGAAAAACAACAGCCTGCCATCTGCCCTGGCCAGAGTGAGTGGACAGGGGTCTATTTCAAGTATTGCTCTTTCTCACACCCCCACTTTGGACAGCACTGTCACTGTTTGGATCTTTTTCAATGCATGTATCCTCATAGGAGCCAGGACTCTGGAGGTTTCCTGCAGTATACTCAGGCGCCCCTTATGAACATCTGAGTTACAAAGAACCCTTACTTAAGAATGAGCAAACCTGGTAGTCCCGCCTTATCCTTGAGCAGAAAGCGGGTGCCTGCAGGCAGTGAGAAAAGGAAGGAGGGAGGGAGAAGCTGTGAGCAGTGCCAGAGAGTGGTGAAATTGGAACTAGAAAGCAACTGTAGTGGTAACTTTCCCCCACCAGCAGCACAATCAAACCCTGACTCTCCAGCACCAGGTCCATCCTCTCAAACACCAGTCCCATCTCCATCATCATCCAGTTAACGTTAGGCTTAATGTTAGGTTAAGGTTAAGTGTTAACCTTTAATAATCTTTTTACTTTTTTCCCTATCTTTCTATCTAAACCATTTTAACCGCTGTACTGTATGCGTACACACATACTTACAGATTCTCTCTCTCTTCAGTACCTGTAGTTTCTTTATTATTACTGTATTATCATTATTAAAATGCTTATATAATGTTTAAGATGTTTTAGTGTATGGAACTGTTTCTTAACTGTTGTATATGCTTTTTATAAATGTGATCCGTTTTACATACAAATTTGGCTTAATCTCAGGAATGGAACTTGTTCTTAACCCGGGAACCAGGTGTAGTTGAAAGACAGGCATGTCAAGGTTGTCTCAAAGTCCAGATCTCACCTTTGGTTCAAAGCTTACCCCTGTCATGACCTCACTGGACAGCGTTAGGCATGTCCCTGTCTTGTACCCAGCAACACATCTGCAGCGTGCATATATATAACTTTGGCCTCCTTTCCAGGACTGTTCTTGTCAAGAGTGCTGGGATGCTGTATGTGACATGCGCTGAAGTACTATATAGATGATGAGAAGTCCTGGTTTTGGAAATCTGACTCTTGTTTACACATCTCAGTAAAAGCTGTATGTCATGACAGTTTGGCTCTGGAAGTGTTATTTCCACTTCTCAGTTTCTGCCTGTCAGCTATTCAGAATGCTAATACATTGGTGGTTTGCCTGGAAGTACTAATGAGGCATTTTATCCATAAGGGTCTGGAACAACTTCTCATACTGTAGTATTATAATAAGTTCTGATAAAGCACACACACATATATATTACCGTAGCCATATACTGAGAAAAAACACCACTGTGTGTTCCATAAAAAGCAGGATTTCTTGCCAATTGTACTGCATATTCTTTTCCCAGATATCTTGGTAGAAATATGGTATTTATTTTTAGGACTGGCAGTCTTTTTCTTTTTCTTATTATTACCAAATTACATGCATAACCCACATTTTTCTCTTGTGAGGAATCCAAGGCAGTTTACAAGGTTCTCCTCTCCTCCATGTTATCCTCGCAACAACAACTCTTTGCGGTAGGTGAGGCTGAAAGTCAGTGACTGGGCCAAGTCTCCCAGTGAGCTGCATGGCTTAGTGGGAATTATACCCCGGACCTCCCAAGTTCCAGTCCAACACTCTAAACATTGTGCCATACTAGAATCCAGTTTTGTTTCATTTGCATTGGTTCCCTACCCTTTCTGGGCTCAGTTCAGATCGCTAGCTCTTCCCTTCAAAGCACTGAATGTTCTGGCAAAGATACCTGATGGACCACCTCCTCCTGTATCTCTATGCCCTATTCCATATGGTCCAATCAAAATAAGAAATCTGCTTCTATGCCCCTGAAGATTCTGAAGTGTCTTCATGGCTGTGGTATCATTGTTATGGGATGCCCCCCATAGGCAGGCCCTCATGGTTTTCAGTCTTCAGTGACTTATTAGGAAAGTTTTAGGAAGTTTTAAATTTGATTATTGATGAGTCTTTTTCCTGTTTTGCTCCTGCTACTCTGGTTTTTTGATGGAATGTGCATTTGATTGGACTTTAATTTTTGAACAACTGTTTTAAATTAATATTGCTAATTACATTTCTATGCAACCCATAGCTGAAGCTGTCTGGACAGTTCACAACATTAAGTCACCCATCCAGGCCAAATCCTGCTTCCAAGATTAGGCTGTTGCAGCTGCGGCTGCTGCTGCTTCTTGTTTTGTTCTGTTTTGTTGTGTTTAGTTTAGTTAGCCACCCTTGGATCCCTTCTTAAATTTACATTAATATTTAAATTAATAATTAGACAGCAATAGTTTAATCAAGGATACACGATTCTGGAATTGTAAGGTGATGGCATAGGGAGCAGCATCTAGATGATTTTGACTCCTGTTCAGCTATATCATGTTTTTAATCTATTCTCTTTCTCTGCTTTCTCCCACCTGACACCACTAATGTTAAGCATCCAGATCCAGCTAGAGCAGGGATGGGGAACTGTTTGTGTGCCAAGGCCAGATATTCTTGATGAAGTAATGATATGAGAGAGGGGGAGATTACAGGACTCCAGGATCATGAAGTCCATCAAAGTGCAGTTAAGACTGATTCAAAGTTGCAATCACTGGTGTTTGTTGGATAGTGTGCCAGGTGAACAATTCCCTGCAGATCCTAAACCTGAAAGCTAGGAGATTGCTGGAAAGGATGCAGCCTGTATGCAGGATTAATCTTCTATGAGTCATGGTGAACCACACTGGAAGAGGTGGTGGATCACATGCTCTCATTTGCCACTACCACAGTGACATTTCTCTGGTTAATGGTGGCAGTCGCTACCGTCTGCCTGCCCATGAGCGCCCCAACACTGGCTGCTGTGGCCTTTGCCGTGGCAGGAAAGCAGACGAGAGATCTCTCTGGAAGCAGTTGCCCCTGAGGAGCCCTTGCTCAGAGTGAGGCATTCTGGGTAAGGTGGCTCAGAGACTGTCTGTACCACCTCTGTTTTGCTGTGTATCGCTTTTTAGTACTGCATAAGTGGCCACCATATATGGCACAACCCCTGTAAAAATGTCAAGGTTAGCCTGGCTCACTTGCTGGAGATGTAGCTGTTGTGCTCCTTCAAGGCAGGGCCGCCCTTTTAGGCAGAGCCGAGCAGCGCAGCGCATCAACTCAGCAGCAACATGTTTCCCCCTCCACTAGCACTTTTTTGCTTAATGATCTTTATTGTTATATATGAGTCTCTGAGCATACACAAAATGAAGTGTTAAACCCCATCTACTGTTCATTTCTTGAGGCTTTCTGTGACTTTTGTCTTTAAGGCAAGGGAATTGGTGTTTCTCCACATATTTTGGTCTCACTTCACATCAGTTTTAGCCCACAAAGCCAATGGTGAGGGAAGCTGTCATCCAACAACAGATAGAGAGCCAGTGATTCCCATCTGTGTTTTAAGTTATCACATGCCAGGGATGTTGAATCTCAGGCCTCTAGGCCAAATCCCACCCACCTGGGGTTCCAATCTGGTTTCCAGGTATTCCCAGATGAGCACACCCCTTCCCCCTTTCCACCCAGTTTCCCATGTGCCCCACCCAGCTCTGAACCCCAAGAAAAGGGAATGTCCAGGGGGCTCAGGAGGAGCAGACAGGTGGGGGCTGCCACTGGTTCTCAATATCTGCCACTTGCAGTGGTTGCCTCACTCTGCACAATGGTGGGCCAGACCTGGGGAAATAACACCTCTGGAGCCATGGTGAGGTCCCTTTGCTGCCGTGATGTGAATGTCCCGGCATTACCAAACTCGATGGCCCACCAATACCTTAATTGCGACTAGATAAACATGGCTTTCCTTGCTTTGTGCCTCCATTGCCAGGTCAATGTAGAGCCAGACTAAGAGGGTGTGTTTCCATGGTAGGTAACTAAGGTTGTGCAATGATATTACAGGATGTAGGCCTTGGCTAGGAAGCAGAAAGTGCCTCTGGTGAATGTTGTTTTATCTGGTGAAGTTGCAATTAGAAAAAAATGGGAGAATTGGCTGCTCTAGCTGTGTCATTGAAAATGAGGGTGAAAGGATGGGTTGCTGGCAGGGGCTGATGGGAGTTATAGTGCAAGACATCAGGAGAATGCCAGATTGCCTACCCCGGTTAATACTTCCATCGCTATATTTTAAGCCAGTTCATAGAAATTAGGTTCTACTCATAGCCAGCTAATATAATTGATATGCACTTCTCTGCTAGTTTCCTGTATATTTGTAATTCTGAGAAGCCTATTTCATTATCTAATTCTACAACTATTGCTGATGTCACACATTATCTGATCTGGCTTGCCTCCTCAAGTGCTTAATGAGTATATCTGACAGTAGATAAAATGAAATCAGATAATGTTTGTCCTTTTCTGATATAGTTCTTGTCAGCAAATTCCAAGGAAAGGTTTCTTTCTGATCTCTTGTAAAACCCTAATTGAAGTTATGTAAATAAACTGCATGTGTTACTAATTATTGTTAACTAAAGAACTATTGCCTGGAACAACAAAGGTTGAAGTAAATAACCACAATGTCTATGTACTTACATAAATTGAGAAGAAAATTCTCTATTTTTTTCTTGAGCTAATGGAAACAATATGAATATGGGCTTTAAAATGTTCTTTTAAAGCATTTTATTTATTCCTGACATAATATTTATATGCAGTTTTACATACAAATGTAAATTTGAGCCATTTTGGATGGTTTGTTCTCAACACAATGACATTAGTAACACCTTTTTGCCAATGTGAGAGAATTACTGGCTGCTGATATTTTCACAACCACGTTTTTTTAGTACAACAATGACCCTTATTCTCCTATTAGCTCCTCCCAAAATACAGCACCAAGAAAGAGGACACTGATATGAATAAAATTGCATATGCAACTTTATATGTGTGGGTACAAGTTTAGAAACAATTCACATACATTATATCTTAGTATCATGGAGAAGATTGACTCAATAACCTGTTTGCCTGCTCAATCTGATGTCCAGGTGGTAACTCTGGATGGGAAATTTCACCTCTTTATGGATCTGTTATATTAACCCAGACACGGACTGGACACCTGTTAAGGAGACTTTCAAATAAAGGACTGTCCTCTGCTAAGTCTCCAAAATAAGGGTCTGTCCTTTAGGTTTATTTATTATTGTATTTATTATATTTATATGCTACCCTATAGCCCAATGGCTCTCTGGGTAGCTTACGATAAAAACATGAATAGACAACAATAAAAACAATAAAGCAATAAAATAAAACAATAAAATCAAGAGTATAAGAATCCAACTGAAATATAAAATCTGATATTCATGGCAGAAGAGTACAGCAAGCGAGCAGCAATAAGTTAACAGAGTAAAAACCAAATCGGCTTCTAAAAACACATGTTAAATAGAACAGTCTTTACCAGGCGCCAAAAGGTGAGCAGTGACGGCACCAAGCACACTTTCTTATGGAGGGCATTCTGTAAGTAATCACAGAGGGGGCCCTTCTCCTAGCTTTTACTCTCCCTCACTTCATTAGTGGGTGGCTCTCAGAAATGAACCTCCAATGAAGATTTTAGAGATCTGGTGGGGGTATAGGGAGACAGGCATTTGCCCCATTTAGTCCTTACAGCAAAGGAAGAGGAACAGAGGAACCTGTGCTATGTTAGATCATAAGAAGAACCACACGCTGGATCAGACTGAGGTCCACCTAGTCTAGCTTTTTGTTCACAATATGAACAACCAGCTGTCCACAGGAAACCCAGAAGCAGGGCATCTCCAAAATTCCCCATACTGCCTCTAATACTGGAGGTAGCATATAGCCATCAGGAGTGGTAGCCATTGATAGCCATATCCTCCATGTATTTACCCAGTCCCCATTAAAGCCACCAGCATATCTTGGATAAGAGAATTCCATGGTTAACTATGCATTATGTAAAGAAGTACTTTTGTCTGTCCTGGATCTCCCACCAATCAGCTTTGCAGGATGACCCTGGGTTCAAGTATTATGGCAAAGGGAGAAAAATGTCTCCCTCTCCACTTTGCCCATACCATGTATAATTCTGTACATCTCTACTCGTATCATATCTCTCGTTACTCTTTTCTAAGATACACAAGCTTAGCTACTGTAATCTTTCCTCATACTGGAGTTGTTCTACCTCCTTGATCATTCTGGGCACCTTTTTCTGAACTTATTTTTTTTAACTCCAAGGCCCTCCAAGTCACCAACATCACAAGTGACAGAGATGGATCAAGGAGCACCCCAACTCTGAATAACCCCACTCAGCAAATTTATGTAACTGTTCAACAGCATAGGGGACAGAACAGGCTCCTGAGGAATTCCATGCTGTGAGGCTGAACAATATTCCCCAAGAACCACCTTCTGGAGGTGGCCCTCCAAGTAGGGGTGAAACCACTACAATGCACTGCCCCCCACTTCCAACTCAATCATATATATTGCTCTAGAGTCTTTTCACTGGTGATGCAAGGAATTTAACGTGGGGTTTTATGCATGCAAAGCAGGTATTTTACCACTGAATTATGCCCTCTCCTGTTTGGTCAGCCTGGTTTGATCTTCCAGGTGGGTAGCCTGGAGCCTAGGGCAGGGACCTGCCCTCATACTCAAGGAGTCCATTAGGATCTCACTCACTGGAGCAACATCTGTGTTACTTGGGAGCTCTAAAAGATCCAACAAAGGCTGCCTCTAGACTTCCTGCTATCCAAAGCTTGCAGTTGGTAGCTTCTTCCATGTTCTTCTGTGTATAATCAATGCAAGAACCTGTTAGGCTTTAGCCAGAATGCACTGAACAAGAAACTGTTTTCTTTGTCTCTAATAATGTGACAAAGAAGCATTTGTCACATTATTAGAGACAATTATGATCAGATTCCTAAGGGGTGCAGGAGATATACACAGCAGAGTCAAGATATTTGCAGTTAATGTTTTGTTCAGTAGATTTTTGCTTGCCCCTCCAGATTTTGCATAGTTTATTATTGCTATGCTTATTACAATTTTATTTTAATGATTTTGTTTTGTTTTTTAAAGTTGCAACTTTTCATGTAAAGGAATCTATATATAGAACAGGATAGAAATGCCCCAAATAGATTCATTCATTCATACATACATACATACATACATACATACATACATACCTGATGTGGGAAGATTCCTAGTCTACTAGCAAGGCATGATCACAGCATGCTGGGATTGTTGAAAACAACCTTTCCTCCCTGAAAGCAACAACGGGATACCAATGTGGACCACAGAGTCATTAAGAGCCTACAAACATGAGATCTCCACCTATAGTACATGGACTACATGGGATGAACTGCCTGAATGCATCCATTCCCTGAAATATATTTCATGCCAGTGTGTCCTTATTAAGCAATTACTGGTGTTCCACACTCCCCTGAAGAAAGATCTATGCTACTTTTCAAAAATGTCTCTTGAAGAATAGATAATTTCCCCGTCCTGTCTCCTTAGCCCATGCTTACCCTCATCCTCAAATTATGAGAATCTTACAACACTTGGTAAAGGAAAAACCCAAAGAAAATCCAATTCACATTCAGATCCAAATGCTAATTGCCGAAGATGAAGTGATGTGAAATGCGCAAGGCCAGCTTTCCTTAACCTGGTGTCCCCCAGATGTGTTGCACTCCAACTCCTCCCATCTCCAACCAGTAGTTTAACACATCTGGAGAGCACTAGGTTGAAGGAGAGTACTTCAGCTCAGTTACAATTAAGCAAATTGAACCGAACAGAGAATAAACAATGAACAAAGTTTATTTTCTCACCACAAAAATGAGACCCTAAGCATTTCCTGAGTTTGTCAGGTATTGTTCATGCTCATAATGGGTATTTGTTCATAGCAGGAGGTGGAAATAGATTTTAAAAGAAAAATATACTACTGGGAGCACGGGCGTCTGCAGGAATTTTTCCAGGGGGCCCTCAGTGCCGCAGTGCACAGGAGTATGTGGTTGTAATTCATGTGCATAGCATGCACCACTACAATATACACGTGCAGTTTCTTTCTGTGTCTGCTTTGTTGCTTGGGATTGGCTTCCAAGGCATTTAGAGCCTACTTGGAGTTATAGAAGATCTTCAGTACTGAACAGCACTAATGCAGAAGAGTGTTCTATTCAAAAAGAATCATGAAATCCAACACAACTTTATTTGGTGGGAGGGATAAAAAACTACAGCAACAACAACTAAGAAGAAGCAGAGGGAAAATCCTGTTTGGGATATTTTATGGCATTATTGCCTTTATCATAATGTTAACTTCATATGACTTTTCCTAGACTTATTTTCTTCATCCTACTGACATTGTTAAACACTCTTTAGAAGAGTCTTCTCCAGTCTGTTGCCCTCCAAATGTTTTGGACTACAACCCTAGTATTCCTGACCATTGGCCATTCTGTCTGGAGTTGAGTGGAACTGAAGTGCATCGGACTGGGGAAGCAGCTCTAGAAAGTAGCAGACATGATTGGGGATTGGCTTTTGGAGCAGAAGAAGTAAATATGCTTGCTTAGGTTCGTGGCTTGTAGTGCGGCCGGGACCACAAATTTTACTTTTCGTGCTATCAGCTACTTTCTATATCTGCTAACAACCCAACTTTTAAATGGATTGGATTTTGTATTGCAGCAATGTTCTTTTGGAATTGCATATTTCATTCCTGTAACTGCCCATTTTGGGAATGATTGTGCTCAACAACAACAAAACCCCTAATAGTATCAGAGAATAGATCC
Organism: Varanus komodoensis; assembly: GCF_004798865.1. NCBI lineage: Eukaryota > Metazoa > Chordata > Lepidosauria > Squamata > Varanidae > Varanus > Varanus komodoensis. Next base: position 8,735,167 of record NW_025335349.1, on the reverse strand, counting down.
ACTATTTCAGGTGACTTGGGTAGTAACAAGTCCTTTCTCCACGGATAGGTAGAACCAGCCTCTAGGAAATGTGTAGATAGGTCTGTATGCTGTTCTATTGTTTCTTAATGAATTGACCTAGTGTCTGAACAATGCCTTTCCACCTGCGGCTAAAATCGTCAATTATTTCCCTGATTCCTTATCTCCCTGTAATGGCCCTTGGATTAGTGGCCTTCACAGGAGTGAAGGACATGATTACTATTGGTGGTGGTGGTGGATTTACCTGCTCAGCTTGCAGTCTACTTCTTAAGCTCTGCTCTGTAGACAACACACAATAGGTTCAGGTACCTTCACAACAGGTTTATTTATTACTACAATACACAAGAAGACAATAACTTCTGAGGAGCTGCATGGCACACGGTCTTAGCTTCAAGATGTGCAATAAAAGATGGGGAGAGTCTTCTTGGTTATTAGAAGCTACCATAGTACATGATAACAGTATCAATTTAGCATGCAATCTTGCACATCTTAAGCTCTGCTCTGTAGACAACACACAATAGGTTCAGGTACCTTCACAACAGGTTTATTTATTACTACAATACACAAGAAGACAATAACTTCTGAGGAGCTGCATGGCACACGGTCTTAGCTTCAAGATGTGCAATAAAAGATGGGGAGAGTCTTCTTGGTTATTAGAAGCTACCATAGTACATGATAACAGTATCAATTTAGCATGCAATCTTGCACATTCTGAGTGTTCCAGATGCAATGCTGTCATTATTTAATAAGCCTTAGGGCAGCTTTGTTAGGAAATGTGGGATCCCTTTATTGCACAAACAGGTCTGAGTTTGGGAAAGTAATGCCTTTCTGTGGATCTCAGCTACTTAGACTGGGGAATATTAATAGAACTAAAGCAGTGTAATAATAATGGTCTAATCACAACCTAGGTATAGCAGAGAAGCATAGCCCTAGCTAACTGCCCTGTAGATGGCCCCCAAAACTGATTTGCTCAAGTACTTTAGGATTTAAATTATCACTATTCCTCTTGTGTAATTGAATTTCTTATTTAAAGACACTAAAATGTTCAGACACTAAAATGTGGGGTACTTGTGTTCCCTGCTTTTTGATATGATCCTAAGCCTCGTTAAATTCGGAGGAGGGGTGGGTTATTACAAAATACCAACATAAAAGCATTTTCAGTGTGGATTTGCACATGTTTACTTCAGTCATTATTACTAGATAATGTGCCTAATTAACTGTGCAGGTACAGAAAACAGTTTTCTGTGACTGTGAACTCTCAGAGACAGAGGAAAATATCAGAAGAAAATTATTGAGCTGGAAAGAATAATGGTCTTCATCATCTTGGAGTGGAGCAGATTCCACAACTAGAGATAGTTAGGAAAAACATGCTAAGAGATCTTGGCAGTGATGAGATGGGTGTAGCAAGGTCACAGAATCAAAGGAACATACAGGAGGTAAGCAGGTTTATGCAATTATGGAGGGAAAATAAGGCTTTCCTGCTTAATTTCCCACCTACCTCATTTCCATAACTGCCCTTTGCTGGTCACCGTTTGCTGTGATGTACAACCCCAGTGAAGGTAGGTAGCCGGGGAGGTTGATTGCAGGGTGGTTTGTCAGCCTTCGCAGCCACCCACTGCCACCAGGTTCAGACATCTCAACAGCCTGCACCCTGCAAGGGAAGTTATTCTAATTAGGCAGCTTGCAACTGCCTCAGCCACTGTGGCTTATTTTCCCTCCATAAGTCTGTGAACTAGGTCACAGAGAGAAACAGAGCTGTGAAGAACCTTGGCTGTGATGTAGGGACTAAGCCCATTTCTCTGAAAATAGAGCTTTCCAAGGTTGTTGCCTCAGAATCTGAATCAGAACTGGAAGAAAGGGCAGGATTGGAATTCTTAGCTGAAATGCCAAGGCCAGCAGGCCCAGTGAGAAGCCAGGAAGCCAATGAGAACCAGACCACATCTGGTCCTGTGAGAAACTCCATTAACAGGCAGAGTTAGATGAGGGTAGTTGTAACATTATTACTCTGGTTGTGCAAGATAAGATCAAAACGGCAGATCAGCTGAGTACCATCATATGTTCTCCCTGATTGGCCCTGGAGGTGAAGTTTGTGCCTTTTGGTTGGGAGGGGAGGTGAGAGATGCAGTTTGGAATCAACTTCTTATCATGAATCAACATTTTCCTAACAGCTGCTATTCTAATTCTGTTAGTGATTTTTGTTAATCATCTCTGCAGTACTCTTTTTGTTTTGTGTTTTAGTTTTTTGTATCACAAAACAAGCCTAACTGGCCTGTTTATAGAGACTTCAGTTAGAAGCCTTTTGTCTTGAGGAGTGTGTAGCTGGTGACAGAACCTCAATCGGCAATTATGTATATTTTAATGGAAAATATTACATGTTTTGTGATCAGAATGTTAGAGGAACCTACTGTTTGATATGCCTTGAGTCCTTTTAGTGACAGCAGGATAAGGGCCGCCAAACACGTATCTAACTGGGCTGGATCCAGACTTTGTCATTCTTGGAGCAAACCTGTTGAAATCAAAGAGGCTTTCATTATCCATGACTAAGTTACGTTCCATTGATGGGTGGGTCCTCAGTACAATGTAGTCTGAATCAATGCACAGTTATTCAAACTGAATGTGCTGTTGTACACTGGAGATAATTAGATAATTTTCTTCATTTGATGCTCTAGCTTAATTTTTAGAGTGGCTGCCTCTCATAATATTTGTCAAAGTTTTGTTTTCCAAAGCACTTTTCAGGTTTAAACATGGCTCTTCATGTGTGGCTGAGTGATGAATAATAGTGTTATGCAAATAAATCTGTCTTAAATTGTTGGATTCTCTGGTTTCCACCAATGGTGATGATGATGATTATTTTTTTACTATTTTGATAGATTTTGTTATTGATTCATTGTAGGTGCCTTGAAACTTCTGTGCCTATGGGAAAGCATCTTTTGCATTTTTAAAAAGATTTTAAAATAGACCTTCTTATAGACTCCCACTCATTTTTATTTATTTATTTATCTAGGTCAGGATGAGATCCCGAAATCAAGGTGGAGAGAGCTCATCCAATGAGCATTTCTCCAAGGCCAAGTCTATTAACAACACCACAGAAAATCAAAACTTTCAGGAAGATGCAAAGAGAAAGAAATCAAATCGAAAAGAAGATGAGGTCTCCAGCTCTGGAACAGTCAAGCAACACAGCAAATTGTGTGGTCCTAATGAGAAGAAATCCAAGAAATCAATAGAGCTTTCTAAAGAAGACCTTGTCTGGCTTCTAAGTATAATGGAAGGAGAATTACAGGTATATTGGAAATTCTCTCTGATTTTTTTTTAAGATTTGCATTTATATAGTACAAGAAACATTTGTGCCCTGGTCCAAGGGTGGTGGAGGGCTGTTCCTCATCAGAGGTTTTACAGCATTTCCAACTTGAGATTTCTTGCCCTGAGCAAATGGTGGACTAGATTGCCTACAAGGCCCCTACAACTATCCTGTGAATATAAGACATAAGCTATATTTTTATATATTTTAGACTATTTACATACTGCTTCCCATTTTAAGCATCCTGAATTAGTTTACAACAAATTATAAAACAATTATCATTTTTATTTCTATGTTTTTGAAAAGTACATTTAAACAAGTTAGTGGTCAGGAAAAGGCAGTGTAAACTAGTAATTTTAAATAATAATTGAAAGCACATGATCATCACTGCCTGGCATGACGAAAAGGGGAAGTTATACCAGAGGGAAGGGGCCAACAGAGAGAAGACCTGTTGCCATGTTGCTATCTGTATAAGCCCGGCTCATATAGATGAGTTGGTGATAAAAATGTAAGCTGAACAAACCTTGGCCAAGTTATGCTCCTAATGAGACAATTGCTTCATGGTTACTTCACATTCACACTGAGTCTGCTAAAGAAACATGGTTACTATGTTAACCTGGTTGTGTGAATTGACCCATAAGAACAAACTGATTGAATGGACATCCAGAAAGGGAAGAATGATTTCTTAGGCATTTCTTTGCTATAGCCAAGTCAGGAAAGTCAAACACTTTAGTTAACCATTATGATCTGTCTTCAGATGACAACATTCTCTATGGACTAACTTTCCTCAAAATGGCACTCTCCAGAATACAACTCCCATCATCCTGAACCATGGGTTGTACTCGTGGCAGCTGATGGGAGTTGTCGTACAGAATATCTTGATGGCATCCTGTTGAGGAAGTCTGTCTTTTACTATGATGTCCAACCCACAGAATATACCCCAGTAGACAATGAATAACTGGGCTCAGTGAAACACAGGAAGCTCAGTCATTACAGCAGCAGTATACTTTCAAATGTATTAGGATAGCCAGTGCAACTCATATTTGCTGCCCCTCCTAACACTTGGTCTTTCCAAATATTTCCTTCACTTAATTTCTTCCTCTATAAAAAGGTGCACGCATTTATGCTGGGAACCAAGAAGTTACTCGTAGATTTTTTTCATGGAGCTTGTTACAATCACGAAAGGAGAGCAATAGTATCATAACCTGTGTGTGTGTGAAGAGCATGATTTAATGAGGGGTTTAATGAGAAAAATTCAACCATGTACTGAAGTCTTACCTTGAGATCAATAGGACTTAGAAATGGTTCAATGGGAAAGAACTGTGCTCTAAGTAAAGAAAGGAGGAGTGAAGAAAGACATTTTGGTAAAAGAAGGACAGTATCTATACAGGTGCTGCAAACGTGCTTGTTCTCTTGCACTGACAGAACCAACCATAGCACAACAGGAACAAGAAACAACCCCAGAAATGAATGGAACTGCTTCTTTCCGTCATAGAGCAGGTCTGTGGAATTCCTTTCTGGCATTTCCACACATTTCTGATTGCTTCAGGAACTGAGAATTCCAGAACTCACAAGCAGTGAGTTCTACTAGAACAGGGGCAGTGTAGGATATTCTCATAACTGGTAGAAGTTCATGAGAAAATATATTTTAAAATGATGAATATTTCCTTAACAAATCATTTTGCAACTATATTTGCAATCATTAGCTTATATACTTGCACCCTGCAAGGCAAACCTTAATGCTGTCTTATGGCTTTGCTTGTGAGAATTTATTTATTACTACAGTTATATCCTGCCTTTTTGCCTTTCAGAGAATTCAAGATGGCTTACATAATTCTCCCACACCTCTCAATGTTGTCATCGCAAGAGCCCTGTGAGGTAGATGGGCTTAGAGCCTGTGCCTGGGACAAAGTCACCCAGTTAGCTCCATGGCTGAATGGGGACTAGAGCCCAGATCTCCCGAGTCCCAGTCTCAAACTCTTAACCACTCTACCACACTGGCTCTTAGACATTCCTTGGTTTCACAATGACATCTAATGCATGCCTACTCAGAAGTAAGCTCCATAGAATGGAATAAGAATGGGAAGGATCCAAAAAAGCCATTGAGTTCAACCGCCTGCTCCATTTCTATATGTGGCCACCCATCTAGCTAAAGGTGTAGTAAAAGAGAGAGAGAGAGAGAGAGAGAGAGAACCAGTATGGTATAGTGGTTAAAAACATGAGTCTGGGATTCAGGCGACCTGGATCCTACTTCCCACACAGCCATGGAGCCAATTGGGAGCTTTTGGGCCAGTCAGAGCCTCTCAGCCCAGCCTACCTGAAAGGGCTGTTGTTGTGGGGATAAGATTGAAAACAGGAGGAGGAAAATGATGTAAGCCATTCTGTGTTCTTTAAAATAAAAAGTGCAGGATATAAATCTATTATATGTTTGCTTATTTATTAGATTTTCATCCTGCTCTGTAGCCAGACGTAAAGGCCCCCACCTTTTCAGCTTAGCAAAGGTGATTTGACATGCTAGCTCAATGTATAGCTATGCAGGCAGTTTGGTTGATTTGATTATCTGGAAGAACAATATTTTCCTGGAAAGCTAGGCCAGAGATTTGCATGAAGGATTATCCTTTGGAGCAAGGGAAACCCCTATGCTGTCACAATAACATAGTATTTTACTGTCCATCTTTCAAAACATATCTTTGCATGTTTTTAGAAGGGAAATCTGCAATTTCCTCCCAATTTAACACCTCTGCTGAAGTTCTGTTTTCTGCAACAGTGGAATACATTTTAAAACAAGCAAAACGCCAGCTAATACAGGAGATTAGATGCAATGGAGATTTGTAACTTTGCACAGAAATGTGTAAAGGTGCCCTGTACCTTTCTTTTGGCAAGTGCCCATGGATGGCAGGGTGGTGGAGTGAAGGCCTTGCAGAGATTTAGGGCACCCTCTAACATTGGCTCTGGGCAAAAGAGAGGTGAGGTAGCATTAAAAACAGTGGGGCTCACAGAAGCTGCTTCTGTTCATTTTATCCTGCTTTCACTTTCCCGTGTAGCCTCCCCCCCGCCAACATTTCCTGAGAGCCCCTAATCCTCAAGAGGTGCCTTTCAATAATATCAGGAGGTGCTTGGCTACCTGAGGAAGATCAGCAAGTAGTACATCCATTCCCAATGTCAAGGTGTAAAATATTTAAGGCTGGTCAAGTTATTTTGACTTCTGCGAGAAGAGTAGAGCTGGAAGGGGCCAGAAGGCCATGTGGTCTGACCCCCTGTTATTGCAGGATGCTAACTTACGCTGTCTCATTCAGGGGATTGCCCAGATGCTTTTTGAATGTCGCCAGTAAGGGAGAGCCCACAACTTCCCCAGGTAATAGGTTCCATTGTCATACTGCTCTGACAGCAAGGAAATTCTTCCTGGTGTCTAGTCTAAATCTGGTTTCGTTTAACACAAGTCCATTATTTTGTGTCCTGCACTCTGGAATCAATGAGAAGAGATCAACCAGTGCCTTCTCCTCTCCCTGGTAGTAAAAGACGATAATAATAAATTAAATAATGACCCTTTTCTTTCTTTCTTGACATTCCAGATCAGCTGCTTGAGGCAGCTGCCTCTCTTGTCTACTGGCAGTGCCCTTCCCCTGAAGGGAGCAGCGGGCTGCAATGTGGCGGGGGGTATGGAATCTCTTTCATGTGGGAGTTGCTTTGGATACAATCCAGAATGTTCTGTAGCATGTTAAAGACTAATATATTTGTATTACAGATTTTAAGAAACACAATGCAGCATCAAGCTCCAGCCATATGAGACACCTTTCCTGTTAGCTATGGTATCATTCATTCCTCCCAATAAAGTGAATACCCCTAACCCACCTCTGATCCCTGCACCAGACTTGTAACACTAGCTGTGTTCACACATGATGCTAAATCATGTTTTATGTTGACCATGCTTGTCTTGCAGATGAGCAAACAAAACAGTGAGTTTTCTTTCTCTATTTTTGGGTTACTTCTGCTCTACTCATCTGGCTTGTCTGAAGACAGATTCATTTTTCAGGCTGCTCTTGTCAGACACCTTTGTTTCAAGGGTGGATAGTAAAGCAAGCAAGCCAGGGATGTGCCATGATTTTGGGTTCAGACACAGAACAAGCCATGGTTTAAACCAGGGGTAGGCAGAAGATTGATCTCTAGTGGTTTTGACTTCAAGTCCCTTCCACACTGCCCAAAGGTCAGCAATGCTGGGGAGTTGAACTCTAAAACATTTGGAGAGTTGCTTGCTGCCCACCTGCACTTTAACCAAGCCAGCTTTCAAAAGCCAAGAACAAACTGTGGGTTCTATTTTTGATTTGTGGCTGTTTTAAAAACCACAGTTTGTTTACTAGAATGGGTTCAGATATAACAAAAAGCCAGATTTCAACAAATTTCAACAACAGGTCACTAGAAATGTTGACAGGGGAATAACAGTCATGCATCTAGCAGTGGAAAAAAGAAATCAAGTATTGCAAACCTGTGGAGATTGGGAATAGAATATCTATTCTGCCTGAAATATATGAGTGTGCATAGAGAAAAAATGCAAAAACTAATCTGGCTCCTGATAGTGACTAGCTACCCAGAATGCTGTTCATCATACGGTCGTTTGTTCTTCTGTGTCTTAGATTATCATGGTACAAACCCTGAACAGACTTGGATCTCTTACTCTTTTGCTGAGGAGCAGACTGCCCTGCATGAGCAAAATATACATCTCCCCTTATGCAAAAGTTTATTTTAATGAGAACGAGTATAAAACAGCTCATATGAGTTCTTAAAGCATGAAAATCTCTTAAGTATTTGGGTTTCAGGCTCCACCTATTGGTTAAAATGGAACAAGTGTCACACTGTGAATTATTATATCCTGGCCTTTTTCTAGGTTTGCATGGTTTAATTGACTTTGAATAAAAGTTTATGCCAGATGTCTGGCCAGCTGACCTATAATCAAAACAATTATGCTGTTGGCAAAACATGAAATAAGGATGTGATTATATCTTCAAACACAAATGCATTAATTTCCCTTTGTAAATAAAATAAGTGACAGTTTTGGGGTGGGGAAATCAATCTCTGTAGTTAATTATTAGACCACCTCCAGGATTACATTGAAACACTGTTGGATCACATACCAGATTTCTTCTGACTGCAAAATAAATATGCATAATGCATATCACTAATGACACTGTGTTATGATCTCCCTGGGACTGAACCTAACACATGAAGCATTTGGAAGCAGGTCCTTCAAGTGCAGGAGCAGGCACTGCACAACGGACAGAGAGGGGCAAAAGGCCAGGCTCTTAACATTTCCATTAGTCATGCCCCCTATTCTGAGGCTTCACATTATCCTGAGGAGGGCTCAGGTTCAGATGTTCACAAGTAACCTTACTTCAGGGGGAGCTCTCAGCACCCATCTATATATTCCCAGCCAGGTTACAAGGCTTGCTCATCATCTGACTCCAAGGATCGCTCCCCTGCAGATTCTCATCTCCCTCAACTGTGCAGGAGCATGAGATTGCAGAGATGCAGAAGTAGAGTCAGTACCTAGATGGGGTGAAGCCAGTAAAAGACCAGGCTCTGCCAGCCTTCTTAAGGCCTGGTAGATGGCAACACTTGCTGGAACAACAGCTTCTTAGGGGAGAACGCTCCCGTTAGCCCTTCAGGTACTGTGCTCTCCAAGGTCCTGACTCAACTCAGCATGACCCAGGAAGCCAGTGAACGCTGTGGTGCGGACTGCTTCCTCTGGGCCTCCTACACGGCCAGAACAATACTAGGACTGGCAAACCCCGAGTGTTGGTAATGCCTGCCAGTCACAGGGATCGCCCCATTTCTTTCTGTACCTAATGAGGGCTCCACAGCACACAGCCTCAGGAAGCTCAGATAGGTGCACTGCCTGTCCTCCCCATTTCTCTGTCTTGGAAAAATGTTATGTGTAAAGAAGCCCCTGGTGAATTAAGATTCAAGCATAGCAGCTTGAATTTGTTCTAGTGCAATAGGGGTCTACAAACCATGCAAGCTTGCTCACCCACAGATGTATGCGTTGTTAAGATCTCACTCAACACTGTGGGTGCGGGTTGTACCTAATTGCGGTCTTCCACCAGTGGGAGGAAACTGGTGGCAGAATGGAGTTCCTGTCTTCCATGCAGCCCCCACTCCAGATCTCCATTCCAGAGAGCTTCAGCTACGGGCAGTCTAGAGGAGATTCAGGATGCGCTCTGGGGGCTGGGGTGGGGAGAGGAAGGCAGAGAAGTCCTTTCAGGCAAATGGACTTCTGCTTACAGGAGGACTGGGTCCAACACTACCTAGCTGCCACATAGTCCATAGGTTGGGTAAAATTATATGACTCCTATCAGCTTGCCCACGTATTGAGATGTGCAGCTGGGGCCCTTCCCTTGTGCTCCTCCATAAGAACAACCAAGTTGGTGGACACGAGAGAAAGGGCTTTTCTGCAGTGGCCCCATGATGGCAGAGTGCAGTTCAGCTGGGTTTGGGAAGCCCCAACATTTCTCACATGACTTGCCTGGCATGGCAGATTTTTCTGTGAAAAAAACAGCCAACAACTATGGTTCGAAATCTGGCTCCCTCGTGTGTGCTTTTCATTAATGAAAACATCAAAGTCACAAGGGCTAGCCACATGAGAGTCATTTCATTGACTTTGGCACTACTTGTCTACCCATATCATCTACTGTGGCCACTCCTAATTAAATTCACCTGTTGCTACAAGCATGTGAGTCAGTTTCAATACATTACCCAATTACTCCAAGTGCTTGGTAGCATTTTAAGGAATTGTTTGTGTTGTTAACTATGAAGCAAATTGGCTGAAAGAGGGATGTCCAAATGACCTGAGAGCTCATCGCCAAGTTCTTATGCAGAGCAAATTAACTTCTCTTTTTGCTACTTGTCCTGCATTTTTGTGTCCTGATGTTTGGTTCATTGTCAGTATATAATTTCCGACTCTGCCTATTTGTCTACACACAACTCCCTCTGTGATTGTTTCTTTCCTTTTGCAGCTTTGTTGTATTCACTGTGGGAATTCTGTTCTTGTCAAAAGGAGATTTTATTTGACTTTTGATTTTATTCTTCTCTGGGAAAGTGGGGAAACTACACAGTCTCAGGGCCCTGATTAATCTGAAGGACAGACCAGACTATACGTTGAATGCATGACTGCATTTAACACGTCTGTTTTTTCCCTTTAAAAATAGCAGCTGCCAGGGTGTGGGAGGGGAAATCAGGATTGGAAAATTGCCATGTAGTCTTGTTGGTCTTGGCCGAATGGCTGTATCATACACAATTAGCAGAACTAATGGGTGCCCATAAGTATCCCTAGGGCAGTCTATAATCTTCCTGCAAGCCTCCAAAAATTGGTGGTGCAGAGAACAAGGCAGCTCTGGTTACCCACAGTAGCACCAGTCACTGATAACTTTATGTAAATGATATCTACAGATAGCTAAATATGTCCGTGAGAACATCTCTAATAACTGGCTACAGCAAAACTCAAGTCAGCTGGTTTATCCATTGTGATGCCTTCATTATTGAAGCATGTAAAACACACAACTCAAGACGCTTTGATTTGTGTGCATAATCTACAGTGACCTTCCAAGTTTGCTTCTTGCGGTGCCAAGGATCATGGAACCCCAGGCTCCGCTAACCTTCCTTTTGGTGTGATAATAGCGAACAAAGCTCCTTTTTACTGTCAACAAAACCAGAAGTGATATCTTTCAACCCTTTAAACACTGAGAGGGGAGAGTTAATTCCTTGTCATGGGAATTCCTGTCCCTGGGCCAGAGTACAGATAATGAATTATGTCAGTGAAAGGCTCTGGTGGCCTGTTCTCTCTTCAGAGAAAGGTGACATCATCCATGCAGTTCTCTGGCAATAAAGCAGAACCAAAAGCCGGGTGGGCAGGGACTCGTGAACAGAGGTCTCGCAGGGCTCATTTGATCTGTTCCAAAGCCCGGCGCAAGAAGGAGCAAAGTGAGGCTCCTCTGCATCCCCGAAACAGGCACCCCTCATCTTGCTTTCTAAACATTTGGGGCCAGGGTCCTCAGCCCCGTGGGAGACATGGTTTCTGTCAATGTGCACAGAGGAATATAACAGGTTCACTGGCTTAGATCGGTGGCCTGCCTGGTCCAGTATTCTTCCTCTGACATCAGACTTCATTAGCTAGTTTAGGGGAAGCAGCCAACAGCACAGGGTTTATGTAACAGGATACTCAATTCACTGAACCGGTCCAACGGGTTTATCGCTGGGCTATTCATTTGTGTGTCCTGAATAAGCTAAAGTTTGTAATCCGATTGCCTGTTGCTGTTCTGCGGCAAAAGTAACTCTCGGTTAGCAATATTTCTGATAGATGTTAATCTCTGCAAACTGCTGAAAGATATCTTTGGAGAGCTTGACCAGTATAGAGGTTAATGAAATAAACATGGATAAGAAACCATCATACATAAACACTAGAAGAAAGGAATCGTAGTAGTAAAGGAGGTTGCTCTGGCCTTGTTAACAAGTGTAACTGATGAATACTAGGTCGACCAGAATGGTGCTCAGTGGTTATGTGGCCACTGCTTTGAACATGGAAAATGGTGAACATACCTTAGGCAGTATTCATGCACAACTGGTAGCCAAGCTCTGCTTCAGATGGGACAATAAGCCTGGGTTTTACTGGATCTGTGAGAACTAGCTGGTGTGTGCTTTGAATGAGAAATGAGTCCTAATTTGCATGCCATGGGAAATAAGAATGCATAAGAACCACTGGGGAATGATGCAGATTATGCACCCATGAAAATTATCTTGAATATGTGATATCAGTGTTTCGGAAGGCAGGAACAGAAATGGAAAGAGAAAAGGAGATGTCTGTATTTAAGAAGCACGATTGTATGTATGCTACTAAATATAAATTTTCTCAGGGCAACTCACAACAATAAGGGTAAAACAATAAGAATAAATAGACTCACAGTAAAGCAATACAAAATTAGATCAGTGAATAAAACTAGTAGCAATAAAAGGCTGGCAGAACTAAAAAGCTGAGGGCCTGAGAAAATAGCAAGTCAATGGCAGTTCAATGTAAGCAAGTGTACAGTAATGCACATTGGCGGGGGGGGGGGAATCCCAACTTCAAGTATGGGGCTGATGGGACGTGAGCTGGCAGTGACATAGCAAGAATGGGATCTTGGGGTAGTGGTGGACAGCTTGATGAACATGTCAGCCCAGTGCTCAGCTGCTGTGAAAAAAGCAAACTCCATGCTAAGCCTCATTAGGAACAGAATAGAAAATAGAACTGCCAAAATCTCACTTCCCTCGTGCAAATCTTGGGTACGACTGCACTTGGAATATTGTGTTCTGTTCCAGTCACCTTACCTGATAAAGTATATTATTCATTTGGAAAAAGTACAGAGAAGGGCAATGCTTAGGGGACTAGAGAAGCTCCCCTACCAGGACTGTTTAGGTGGGAGTGTTTAGCTTAGAAAAGGGGTGAGTAAGGGCAGAAATGATGGTGCTGTTTAAAATAATGTATGGTGTGGGGAAAATGGGGAGGGAGAGATTTTTCTTGCTCTCCATAACATTTGTATTCAGAGTCATCCCATGAAGCTGATTGGTGAGAGTTTTGGAAAGATAAAAGGAAGTACATCTTCACACAACATATATTTCAACTATGGAATTTGTTGCTACTGGAAGTGGTGATGGCCACCAATTTGGATGACTTTAAAAGGGGATTGGACAGATTCATGGAAGATTAGGCTCTCAGTGGCTACTAGCCCTGCTTGCTATGTGCTGCTTCCTTTACTAGAGGCAGCATGCCTGCATACATTGGTTGCTGAGGAGCTTGGGCAGCACCCATCCTACTTGAAGGATTCTGTGGGCAACTGGATTGCCACTGTGTGTATGGAACAATGGTCTAGATGGACCCTTGGTTTGATCCATTATGGCTTTTCGTATGTTCTCATGTCTTCATCCAACACCAAAAAGCTGTGGGTGGTGCCAACAAAGCCTTTCTGATGAGAGGTTCCACTACTATGGCACCACAACTAAGATGGCCCTTTCTCAGTTCCTACCAACTGACAGTGGCTGTCCCTTTTCTTTCCAGCAGGTCAGAATTAAAGCTCATGACATATAGTCCTTTATGGAGGGCTTAATGGGTGTTGCTGTGATACACATCAAAGTGACTCTCTTGCCAGTTTGCTAGAGTAGCTTCTGCCCATGGGAAGAGTTGATTCCAGACTGGAAGTTCCCTTCCTTTTCCTAGAGTCTTGACTTCACCCTTGGAGTGGCTCATGTTGTTTGTGGGCAGACCGATCGGAACACCTGGCATTATGTATTTGGTTCATCTGTCTGGCCTGGTGCCAGCTTCCTGGATTGAGGAATTCACTTTCCCCATCCTTGTTCTACAATGTCTCCCCCACCTATTCCCAATGCCCAAGGTGGTTTGGCTCTCAGTCAGTGCCTGACCAATCTCACTTGTTAACCTTGACTGTTCAGAGCCACCTGCTGACTCTTTTCCTTTCTATTCAATTTATTTCACATTCTGTACCTGAACTGTCTGGTGGGAAATGCTGTCTTATGAGAAGGCTGGGCCCCACCTCCACAGCAGCATTCAGGCAAGGGTCTCAAATGATGAACTCGGTGCACAAAGCATCATTTGTGGGAGTGTTGTTCTAGCTACCCCAGTTCCCTAGTTCCAGGTCTGTAGGGCTTAAAAGCTCATTGAGTTAGTGCCGGGCTGAGTAATCCCTCTGCTTTTGCCATGTCACCTCCCCAACTCTCTCACTCAAAAAGGCAGGGGGATATTCATTGGTATTTAGGGTATAGGAAGAATTGTAATAGCAGGCATTGGAGGCTTACCATTAAAGATGTGGGATTCCCAGTGGGAAAGATGCCATGTTACAATGTCCCAGTGGGATCAGCCATCCTTTCAATAGTGTTCCCGGGAATCATTGCTACATCATGATGGAGCATTGTTTCCACAGGGAAGCCTTCTCTGCCCTGTCCCCATACAGATGTGTTGGACTACAATGCCAATCATTCCCAGCTTATATGATCAACTGGATGGTAATGATGGCAATTATAGTCCAATGGATTTAGAGGTTACTGGGCTGGGGAAGGCTGACAGGGCATTCTGTCTGAAATTAGGAAGTGACATTGCTAACAAACAAGTGATTAGTGTGGGAGAAGAAATTCTTGATCCCCTTACCTCCATCTTTAAAGAGTATTAGAATTTACCACCTCAAATAACAGAAAAGCTGTTGCCAAATACTTTGATCTGGTGGTACTTTGGTCCTGCACTACTCAAATTGTGCTCCGCAATGGACTAGAAATCAGTAGGGAGGTTTAAAAAACAGGAGAGTTTCATTTTGGATTGTAAGGTAACATCTTAGGCATATAGCACTTTTGACTGTACGAGAGCAGGTACCTGAATTTCTTTAAATGCTCAAAATGTAAGGTTTTACTTATACCCTCTGTTAGGCCAGTGTAAATCTTAGAATTTAGAAAATGTGCCACTAGTATAACCACAACACTACATGGGGGACCCATGACTGTATCTTATTTCTTATCTTGGTACACAACAGCTGTTGCACTATTAATAAACTGACCAAAGTAACACACCGTACTTATGCTGAGGGATTGACAGTTACGATTGTAGTATAATCAGAAGAAGAAATATGAACTTTCTAAACTCTAATCTTCTGTTTCTTGGTGCTTTTAGCTATGTGTTCCTAGCTGTCCACCATGAAGGCCAGAACATCCTGGGAAGTTAATAATACCCAATGAATTCCAAGAATGTTGTGGAGGATATTACTTAAAAATAATGCTAATTGTCTGGCTTCTTTACAACTGCACAGTGTGCATTGTACTATTGAATCAACAGATCAGTTCAGTCAACAAAGCCTGAATAATGGCTTAACACAGAACATCTATTAGCTACAAATCAAAGTTGTTGGTACCTAGAAGTCAAGAATGTTTTTAAAAGGAAAAGAAACATGTTGACTTAAAGCATTCGTTAGAGATGGCCCTAAAATAAGTCAAGCAATGAGCTGGTATTTCCAGGCAGCACAGAAAATCTCAGTAAATGTCCAGATTGTTCACAGATTATATTTTGACCCAAAGAGCAACTACTTCCAGCTACATCCTGTACAAAGTAGGAATGGCAGAAGTTTGAAGACTACATGCTAGGGGCCTTGAATAACCCCAAGTGTATCCTACCAGAATAGAACTGGATGTAGCCACAGGTATGACTAGTCTAGATTTTTTTCCTAACTTCAATCAGGCAGTCATCTCTGGAGTTTCACAGGCATGCCCTTTCATGTCAACTAGACCACTGGAGCTGCTGAAGCTGCTTCTATATTTATCTTCCCACCTCTTAGAAGGAGAAGATGAAAACCTTTACAAAAGTCCTACCATCTGTTAAGCTGATGAGTACCACCATAAGCCTTTTGGAGAATGTTTCCAAGCACTGTGTGGGAAACATTCGCTGGCCACTGTATCAGGCCTTGTGTGGCACATTAAAAGGCTCCCCCTCCCAACCTTTAAAATGGTGGTTAAGATAAGCTTACGATCCACATTTTACATTTAAGTGTTAAAGCTGGATCTGATTTTGTTTGATCTCAGTCTCAATCTCAATCTCAGATCTTAATTAGCCATGTTTTAGTAATTGATATGACTGAAAAGTGGGTAAAAACAACCAAAAGAAATAAAATAATAACATGAAATAAAAAGCGTGACCTGATTGTGATAAGAACATAACAAGAACCATGCTGGCTCAGACCAAGGGTCCATCTAGTCCACCATTCTGTTCACACAGAAGCCAACCAGCTGCCCACAGGATTCCACAGACAGGACACAAGTGCCTCAGAACCCTCCTGCCCAGTTCCCCAGAAACTGGTGTAGCTAGGAATACTGCCCCTCGTGGTGAAGGTAGCATATAACCCATCAGGCTGAGTAGCTACTGATAGTCCTTTCTTCCATGAATTAATCCAGTCTCCTTTTCAAGTCCTCCAAAGTGGTGACCATCATGACATTTACAGAAGTAAATTCCCTCATGAATATCCTGCCATTCATAGGGAGGGCCTGGGCTCTAGTATTATGAAAGAAGGGGAAATCTCCCTATCCACACTATGAAAGATTTTGTACACCGCCATGAAGTCTTCCCTTGTCCTTAGCATCTGTTACTGTGAAGTTTACTGCTTCCATTCCTGCAAGCTTCATTTAGCTCTTACAGCTAAGAGCTATGGGTAGACCTCTTGAATTGGTCTAATCCAAGGGTAGATAATATGGTGCATGAGCATCAATGCACCCACTGGAACGTTTTTGGAGCCAAGCCATTGAATCTTTCCCATTTTTTTTAAAGAAAACAAATGATTTTTCACAGGGCTTTTTTTGTAAAAAAAAAAAAAAGATGCCGGAACTCATGCCGCCAGCACGCGACCACACACACCAATCCCAAGCTGAGCAGCATCCCAAGCCGGGTGGTGCGGACACAAAAGCAGCCCGCAGGCACTATGTTAATGACGTTTGCTGCTGACCTGCTACACCGACAGGTGATTCAAAATCACTTCGTAAAATCCATTGGGAAAAACGGTGCCAGAACGCCATTCCGGTGCGTTCTATGACAAAAAAAGCCCTGCTTTTTCATATTGGCAGTATCACTGAGAATTAGGTTCTTGTTAGTACTAAAAGCAATTCAGAGAAATTGCTTGGTTTATTGGGGCTCAGACTCCATTTCAACCTTGTACTCAGCTTTGGGGGGCAGCTTAGTGGTCCATAGCCTCTTCGTTCATAATAGACATTTTGTGATGGTGCTCAAGACAGTTTCTCAGACTGTTAAATGAACCTAAGGCTGAAAAAGGTTGCCTTCGCCTGGTCTAATCATAAAAATAATATAATAATTAAGTTAATAGAGTATAAATATAATTCTATATATTATATACAATATATAAAATATAATATACACATATAATTTAATATATGCATAGTATACATACATAACATGAATAATCCTGTGTTAACAGCCTTCTCACGTAGGATCCACTACACATCTAGCAGAAATTCATTACTAATATTAATGTGTTCTGCAAAGCAGTACTTCTTCTTGTCAGTCTCAAATCTAATCCCAGTCAATTTCCAAGGGTGATCCTGACTTCTGGTTTTGGGACAGAAACACTCTGTTCACACTGTTTACTTTTTTAGAGACTTTCCACCAGCTTGTCCCTTAGACCTATTTCTAAAAACAGACGGACAGAGAGAATCTTTAGCCTATCTTCATATTTCTTTTCTTCTCTGTATATGAGGCTTCCCCCTCCTCCCAAAAAAAGAGGAAAGGAACCCTGTATTATTTAGTTATGGGCACTCTTGGCACTTTGGTGGCTGCACAGCAGAGGAAGAAGCTGGACTGGTAGTATCCCTTCTGTAAAGAATGCTGCCATTTCATTTGGTTAACAAGACTGACACAGTGATTTTCACATAGTAATACGAGTGTGAACTTGCAGGCTAGAGAAGATGTGATCCATATGCTGAAGACAGAGAAAACAAAGCCTGAGGTCCTGGAGGCACACTATGGATCTGCAGCTCCAGGGAATGTCCTAAGAATATTGCACAGAGATGCTCTCCTTGCCCAAGATAAATCTATCGGAGAAGATGTTTATGAGAAGCCAATTTCAGAGGTAAGCTTCTTGCAAATCATTTTAGGAACAGTGCATCAGGATGTCCTCTTAACTTGTGTTCATTTGTACTTCATATTTGCTATCTGCTTTAGATAGCGATAGGCAGTACCATGACAGAACACAAGGACACATGTCCCTTTCTCTGCTTCTGTCTTAGTGTCTCACATGGTACCTTTAATGTCAATGTGGCACCTGATAGCCAAAGCGCTCCGGGCAATTTACAGAGATGAAAACCTTGAATATTGATACTGTACATAATATAAAAACAGTTTACATGTAAACATATATACATATGAACACACTAAAGTTGTACCCAGTTGACTAACTATGGTGACAATGAGTTAACAATAAGCACATTTCATTGTGCAAAGAGTTCCTGAGTCCAAATTTGAGAGCCATTGTGGTGCAGTGGTTAAGATTGTGGGACTTGGACTCAGGAGATCTGGGTTCTGGTCTCCATTCATCTATGAAGCTCACAGGGTAACTTTGGGTCAGCCACAAACCGTCAGTCCAGCCTGCTTTACAGGGTTGATGTTCAGAGAATAAGATTGAGAGGAGGAGGAGAATTATGTAAACCACCCTGAGTTCCTTGGAAGGAAAAATGGTGGGATATAAATATAATAAATAAATAAGCTTGTAATTTTATGTGTACTTAAATGGGAGTAAATTCCATTGAAAACCATGCTACTTTCTTCTGAGGAAACATGCACCAGATTGCACACCAGATTGCGCTGTGAAGCTTTAAGTTTGAAACTAGGGATACTACTATGCTTGCAAATGCAGATTTCTAAGCAGCACAGCAATTCAATTACCAAACCACAGTTATAACTGCATGTTGTCATGGAAGCTGGTTGAATTTTCTCCAAGAAGAGGGAGAGATAGACAGAGAAATTTACTAAGCGACCTTCCTATGCCCAGTTGTACAGCTGCCCTGTATTCACCACAAGACAGCTGTTCCTGTCCCAAACTGGTCTGGCCAGCAATATCTATAAGCTGCTTTATTGACATTGTTATATAGCACAAGAGCCAAGTGTTGTGGGTCTTGTCAGTTCCCACTGATGCAGTAACTAAGGGGACTCCTCACAACTGTTTGGAAGCTGTTGAGAAGGTTCATCAACAGCCTGAAAAGCAAACATTTCAGGAAAACTACTTAGAAGGGGGCTGCAGTGAGGACTCACCCTCTGTGTTTCAGATCATAGCTCACAAATTCCTGTACTTCCAGCTAACTCACTGATTATGTATAAAATAAAGAGCTCTCATTCATTCATTCATTCATTCATCCAATTTATATGGCTCTACGTTAGCCCACACTTGGGCTACAAGCAACTAAAATTTATATTTTAAATTTTAAGCTGTTACAAAAAGCCAAACAAGCTGTAACAAAACAGCCAAAAATATAAAGCAATATAATCCACAAATTAAAATCATTACATAAAAACTTTTAAATAAACAATTTAAATTTAAAATAAAACTATAAGCCAAGAATGGTTAAGAGCATGGGACTGGGACTCAGAGGATCTGGGTTCTAGTCCCCGCTCAGCCATGGAGCCAACTGGGTGACTTTGGGCCAGTCACAGACTCTCAGCCCAACCTACCTCACAGGGTTGTTGTTGTGGGGATGAGATGAGAGGAGGAGAGATGATGTAAGCTGCCTTGAGCCCTTTGTAGGAAAAAGGCAGGATATAAATCACAATATAAATAAATAAATAAATAAATAAATAAATAAATAGGGTCAGGTTAAAATCAAAATTACCAATAAAATCAACTATTAAAATAGCTGGAGAAATGATATGCCTTTGCCTGGCACTGAAATGATAACAGTGATGGTTCCAGGTTCACCTCTCTGAGAAGCGTATTCCAGAGATGGGGTATAACCAGCAAAAAGCCCTTCTTCTAAATGCTTAAGAAGTTAAAAAGTTAAGTTAAAAACCTCCCTGGCAGATTTTTCCTTTAGAAGGACCTCCTGGCTTGATCTTAGCAAATGGGTAGAGACAAATGGGAGAAGGCGGTCCTTCAGGTACCCAGGGCCCAAGCTGTTTAGGGCTTTATATGTAAGTACAGGTACTTTAAATTGGACCCAGACTTCCAGTGGTAGCCAGTGTAAATGGGGCAGAGCCATGGGGCAGAACAGCTATTCCCCAACACCACCTTCTGGACCTGGTCAGCCAGTAGGAGCAGAACCATTGCAAAGCAGTGGATTATTATTACTAGTGCTTTGTATGACTAGAAGAGAGAATGTATTCACCCTTAAACAGAAAGGAGGAGGATTACTGACTGCCATTGATAGTAATTATTAAAAAGTAATCACAATAAATGCTTTAAAACTGCTTTGTGCAATTTAATCTTGAGCAGTTATAGAAATGGGCTTTTGAAGTAGGGATTTGTTAGGATTTCATTTGGTCCACATTTCAAAGCAAATTGACCTGATCCACACCTCCTGGGATAAGATGTGAATTGGAATGCTGTTATTTATGAAATGTTGCACATCTGCAAACTTTGTGATGCAGTTCCAGTTCAAATAACAGAACAAAATATATGTATTTATTGCTTATTTTATTTTAGGATAAAATAACTTTAGAGAGCAATTCTATGATTCCTAGAGAGTACCCCAGGGCCCACAGGATAGTTGGGTTTCTCCTCCCAAAAGTATAAACACTGCTATAACTTCGGGAGTATCGGGGAGGGACTTAAAAATCAAATCCCTCCCCTCATTTCAGCCCCCAAACTCTTTGCAGCCATTGTCGAAAGAAGCACAGTGTCTGTTTTCCAAAATCACGAAAGTGCCCTTGGCAGGCATCACAGGGGTCAGAAGCAGGTCATTTCTGTGGGCAAGGAGGGGAGGAAAGAGCAGAGGTCCGGGATACAAAAGATCCTATGACATCTCCAGCTTTATCCCTGGCAACACAGCTTCTTCTAGTCCCACCTAGAGAAAATGGGTGTGTGTTAGTGTGTGTGTGTGAGAGAGGAAATGGCCTCAGTCACTCCTTTCATCCTGCTGGCAGTAGCCTAACTAGGCACTGGGTACTTGGAAGCCTCCAAGTTTGGATCTTCCTTCTGACATGGGTGCAGCCTTGGAAATGCATTCATTTAGATAACATATGTTTAGAAGTAGATATATTTCAGGCAGAAATACATTCCATAGTATGCTCTGAAATATTAATTTTCATGCTGTTTTTTTTAAATTAAGTTTAATGTATTAATGGGGTGAAATGGCATTATGAAATGAGCATATGCAAAACTGACATGGACTAGAAGCAGACTGATCCACCTGTCCTAACCTTGCTGGCAGTCATCCCATCCCACACAGTGAAATCTCTTCCCCTCATGAAATCGGAAGTGGTCTACCTGATAAGCACCCCATGCCTCCAAACTTGCATCCAAATCCCTTGCCACCAAACTCGCTCAGGGCATCATTGCTTAAGCAGCTTGATTTGTTAAAAGCATTGAAACCTCCTTGGTCTGTGATGAGTGAATTAAATATTTAACTCTATGGAAAACAGAAGGGTTTGTTCCTACTAACTGCTCCTGAACAGTAACAGAGGCCAGGTCACATTCATGTCATACAACATCCTTGTTTAGTAGATTAACACAGCTCATTTTATATTTCAATAAACCAGCTGGACAGACTAGAAGACAAGCAGAAAGAAACTTACCGGCGCATGCTCGAACAGCTTCTATTGGCAGAGAAATGCCATCGACGCACAGTTTATGAGCTGGAAAATGAGAAGCATAAACATACAGATTACATGAACAAGAGTGATGACTTCACCAACCTCCTGGAGCAGGAACGTGAAAGGTGAGCATTAGAGTGAGCCTGTTGAATAAACCCTGTATTACTTTGAAAGGAAATGGAAGGCTTTTAAATGACTTTGTTCCAGCAAACTTTAGAATTACAGATATGATAGAAATAGAAATGGGTTCACATTTAAGAATTGCTTTTCCAATACAGCGTGCCACCACTCATCATATATTCCTGCTTCAATTTAATATCTTGTCTTTGGTACTCCTTCTACAGATTTAAGGCTAATTCATACCAGCATTTTTATGTTTTCAACTTTCATTGGCTCATCTCATGTGATAGTTTTCTGTAATTAAACTATCTTGTGAATAGTTCAACATGTGTACAAATTGTAATGAAGAAAAAACTCGTCAAAAAGTGGTTTGCATTGGGATGTACTAAGACATGATTTGTAAATGCGTACAAAATCAGAAGAGTTCAGGAGGCACCAATCCTCTGAAACTCCTGCTGTATAATGACTTGAATACATAAAGATTAGCAATCCTTTAGGATACACAATAAAACTGCTATCAAGGCAAAACTTGTTCTGGTAATGGTAACAGTAAAAACCTGTTCAAATAATTTAAACTTTATAGTTTCAGCTTTTGCATTAAAAACCATGTATTGGTTAAAATCATGGAAAATGATTTCATGTTGGAGTTTATTTAGTTCATTGTCCCTGAAGCTCTGTTCTTCCGCTAAAACAGTTGGATTGCAAGTATAGAGAAACACTGATTAATTTCTTCCAATACAGAGCCAGAGTTATGGTGGAAGGGGGGTGGGAGCAGGGACAAGATTCATGTAAGACTGCTTAAGCACTAACTTACTAAATTTGGGTTTTGTTAGCACTCCTGAGGTGTCTCCCCACATCCAACTCTGAAAATACATGACTAAAGGTACACACAGGGGATTCTTTGACCCCCTAATCTTTTTTCTACAAGCACGTTCTTTCACTCTCACAAGAGCAATTTGCTACCCTCTTCTCTCCATTCCAGCACCCCCAGCAAAGAAAGAATTGGCAAGTTTCTCAGTAGCCTGTGATAATACATTCCTCTCTGCTTCAGTCATGCTGGCACTGAGATGTTCCTTGGCTGTTCTTCTGGTGATGTAATGCTGGGACCACATCACCTGCAAAGGAAACTGATCTGCAGTTAATAAAGAGCACAGCCCTCTTGAAGCAGAAACAGGAGCACTGATGATTTCAAACATCCTCCCCACCCCCCTTCAGCCCCATTTCCACCACTTTTTGTGCTTTTGTTATTCCGGTTCCTTCTCTCCTCTTTCCCATGAGAAGCTAGCCCTGATTCTTTCTTCATTTTCATTTTGCTCCACTTTATTTCATATACATGAGATGCAGCTAAGGGTGCGGAAATGTCTGTGGAGGCCTGCATTCTGAGAAAGATGTCCCCCCCTCAAGGCACTTCAGTTATTCAGGTGTGTGTGTTGTGTGTGTGTGTGTGTGTGTGTGAGAATTCTGATAAGAATTAAAGCAACACAGGGAAAAAAGCTGTTGATTAGTTGATGCTTATGCAAAGTATATCGAGTGTGATTCTGACTGTCAATCCACACAATTTAGAAAGTAACACACTTTCTCTTTGAATTGCTGACCTTCATGCTGCTGTACAGCAAACTATTTCTGAAAGTTCAGTTTCACATGGGTGGTGATGGGGGCGAGTGAGAAGGATAAATGCTTCCTTAGACAAATGAATCCCCTTCCTTCCTGCCTGCAATTGCTGATATCTGTTGCTTCTTGTCAGAAAGACATTCTTAACATGCTCAGTGTTTTATTTTATTATCATGAATGTATCTATCTGTCTATCTAGAGAGAGATTCCCTGTCATTTCAAAGATAACAGGCTTCTTTCCAAGCTAGTGATGTGCAGAGCTCACCTCCCCCCACTCTGTGTGTGTGTGTGTGTGTGTGTGTGTGTGTGTGTGTGTGTCTGTGTGTGTGTGTGTGTGTGTGAGAGAGAGAGAGAGAGAGAGAGAGAGAGAGAGAGAGAGAGAGAGAGAGGAATCTGTAGAAACCCCTCCCCACTGCTGGGGGTGTTTGGTTGTCATCTCATTCCTGGTTCTGTTAGAAGGCTTCTACCACAGGCCACACTCCTCTGTAACAAATAACCCACCCAGCATACAAGTAAAATCAGCTGTATTAACTTCGGGCAAAATACCTATAGGATATGAGTGTTAACAGAAAACAAACCAGTTTTCACTCTTCAGAAATCTAATATGGGACAAATACACCCCTGCCCCATGAAAAATCTCCTGTACCATGCCACCTCTCTCGGTCTGGAGCAATTGCCACAGTTTAAAAGCAGTTTGATGGTGATGGGAGTGTCTGCTCTTCTAAACACACACACACACACACACACACACACACACACTCTTAAACTCTTCAAACTGGACACAAGGAAGAAGTTCTGTGTTTCTTTGTCTTTTGATAGTACTACTTCCCCAACCCCCTTCTGGGATGCACACCTTAACATGGTGAGAGGGTTTGAGAGTGTCGGGGAAGCTGAGAGCAATGTTGTCAGGAGACCGGACTGTCTCCCTGGGCTGTTCTTCTAGCAGGGTCACCCAAGGCAGGATGGTCAAGGTGGAGAAAGCAGATTAATATGCAGCCACCCTCTTCAGGAGCAGTGGTTACATCAGCAGAAGAGAAGGGGTATCTCTAACAATGATGGGGCAGAAGAACTGCTGAAGGGCAGCTACTGGCAGCAGCGGTAGCTGAAGGTGACACTGGTGGAGGATATTTTGCAGACAATGGCAATCATGCTAAAGCTAACTCTAGTTTGTACTGCACAGAAGAAGGCAATGGTCAACCACTTCTGAATCTTCTTACCTTGAAGATCCCATGATGAAACAATTCAAAATGAAACAACAAATAATGCTAGAAGATGAGACCCCCAGGTTGGAAGGCACTAAACAAGCTATTGGGGAAGATCAAAGGACAAGTATGACTAGTGTTGTAGTTAATGACAAAATTAGCTCAAAGCCAAAAGAAAGTTAAGTGGCTGGTATGCCCAGAGAGGAAAGTCTGACACTGCACAGCACATACCATTGGAACATGAGAAGTATGAACCACAGCAAACTGGAAACTATAAAGCAGAAAGTACATTGCAGTACTTGGTACAAATGAAAGTTGACTAGAATGGGACATTTTCAGTCAGACAAACACAAAGTGTTTTACTCCCGAAATGACAAACTCAGAAAAATGGAGTAGCTCTAATACTGAGGCAAGACAGTAAATCTTCAGACAGTAAGGCTATAATGCAAAATCCAACCAAATAATACAATCAGATTTGTGGAAAACCTATCAACATGACCATCATTCAAATATATGCTCCAACAACAGATGCTGAAGAAGAAATTGAGAACTTTTATGCAGGTGTTCAAGAGGAAATTGATAACACACCAAAACAAGATCCTAAGTGATTGGAACACAAAAGTAAGAGCAATGCAGAATCAAATGCTGTAGGGCAATTTGGCCTAGGGATCAGGAACAAAAAAGAATGACTTAAAAAATTCTGTGAAGCCAATGCTCTGTTTATCACAAACACATATTTCAAGCAACCAGTCAGACAACTATGTACATGGACATCACCAAATGGCCAGTATAGAAATCAAATAGACCAGTGATGGCAAACCTTTTAGAGACCAAGTGCCCAAACTGCAACCCAAAACCCACTTATTTATCGCAAAGTGCCAAAACTGCAATAAAACCTGAAAACTGAGGTTTTAGTTTAGAAAAAACAACTCACAGCCAGTCCAAGCAAAAAACAAAATATCCTTGGCAGTGCACTGACCGGCGATGTGAAAGCGCGGATGAGTCGCAGCTAATGAGTCATGGCTCGTGACATCATCACCTGGTGCCGCTACTCCTTTCCGAGCATGTACATGGCCCCCATGTGCACTGTTATCCAATGCTTGGCTGCTGGGGCGATGCTGGGGCAGCTTGGTTCGCATGCCGACAGAGAGGGGTCTGCGTGACCGCTGTGGCACACATGCCATAGGTTCACCACCACTGGCCTAACCCTACCCTGCTGCACTCCCCTAACCCTAATATAGGGGTGAGATACTGTTGAAAATAGGGCAGTTTTGAAAAACCCTTCCTTGAGTAGCTTTTTCTGCACAGCTCATCATTTGTGCCCATTCTAAAAACATTCCAACCATCAAAATCATGCCAGGACACCTTGTTTTTCTAACC
Source organism: Varanus komodoensis (assembly GCF_004798865.1). NCBI lineage: Eukaryota > Metazoa > Chordata > Lepidosauria > Squamata > Varanidae > Varanus > Varanus komodoensis. The sequence goes on along the minus strand of NW_025335349.1, from coordinate 8,709,219 downwards.
CTAACCCAGTGATGGCGAAGCTTGTAGAGACTGAGTGCCCAAACTGCAACCCCAAACCCACTTATTTATAGCAAAGTGCCAACACTGCAATAAAACCTGAAAACAGCCAGTCCAAGCACACACACACACACACACACACACACATATATGTATATCTCCTTGGCAGCACACTGACCAGCCATGCAAAAGCCCAGACAAGTTGCGGCTAATGTGTTGTGGCTTGTGACATCATTGCCTGGCACCACGACTCCTTTCCGAGCATGCGCATGGCCCCTATGTGCACTGTTATCTGATGCTCGGCTGCTGGGGAGATGCTGAGGTGACTTGGCTTGCATGCCAACAGAGAGGGCTCTGTGTGCCCACTGTGGCACGTGTGCCATAGGTTCACCACCACTGAAATAAACTATGTAATTTGAATGAACAGGTAGAGAAGCTGTATTCTCACTGCCAAAGACAGCCAGGAGCTGATGGCAGTAGTGACCACAAACTCTTAATATAAAGCTGAAAAAGATCACCAACAGAAATATAGTCCCAAAGTACAACATGAATAACACCTCTGAGGAATTTAAACTCTATGTAAAGAACAGATTTGCATTACTCAACATAACTGACCATGAGCCAGATGCTGTGGACTGAATTCAGAGACATTATTAGGGGAGAAGTCCAAATGACAATTCCTGTAGCAACAAGAAAGAAAAGGCCTAGATAAATGACAAAGGAAACACAGCTGCTAAGGACAGGCAAGAAGCAAAAGGAAAGGTGACAGAAATGGGGTCAAAATTCTAAATGCAACTTTTCAGCAACAATCATGTAGAGACAAAAAGAAATGTTACAATGATCAGGACAAAGAAGTAGAAGAGAGCAGCAAAAGAGGCAAAACAAGAAACCTCTTCTAGAAGATCCAAGAAATCAAAGGAAAATTCAAACCTATATTAAGAATTCTAAAAGACAGACAAGGGAACTTATTAATTGACTTGGAGAAAATAAAGAGTAGGTGATAAGAATATATGGAAGAACTCTATAGAAAAGATGAAAGAATGACAGATTTATTCAAAGAGGAATCCTATGAGGAAAAGCCTGCAATATTGGAAAGTGAAGTCAAAGCTTCTCTGAAAGCACTTGCAATGGATTAAGCACCTGGAATAGATGGGATACCAGAAGAACTATTCCAGGCTGCAGAAAACAAATCCTAAATATGGAAACAACAAATACAGAAAACAATGCCAACAAATACAGAAAACAAAACAATTGCCCAGAGACTAGAAACATTCGATATACATTCTAGTTCCCAAGAAAGATGCAAAAGAGTGCAGCATCTCTAGGACCATTGCATAAATTTTCCATGCAAGCAAAGTGTTGCTTAAAGTGTTGTAACAAATAATACTACCCTATATGGAGTGAGAAATAGTGGATATTCAAGTTGGATTCCAAAAAGGAAGTGGTACTAGAGCTCATATTGCAAATGTACAGGAACAGCAACAAGTTTCAGAAGAATAGAAGTCTATACTTTATAGACTACAGCAAAGCCTTTGTGCAGATCACAAGAAGCTATGGATGGTCCTGGAAGAAATGGATGTGTCTCAGCACTTGATTGCCCTGATGCGTAACTTGTATCATGGACAAGAAGTTAGAGCTAGGACAAAATATGGGGAAACAGAATGGCTTCCCATGGACAAAGGTATAAGACAAGGATGTACGTATTTTATCTTCCTATCTGTATGTGGAACCTATTATAAGGAAAGCTGGATTAGAACCAGAGGAAGGAGTGAAAATTGGTGGAAGACAAAGTGATGATTTAAGATATGGAGATGACACCATACTACTGGCAGAAAGTAACAATTACATGAAACAACTCCTGATGAGAGTGAAAGAAGAAAGTACAAAAGCAGGAGTCCAACTGAAATATTAAGAAAACAAAAACCATGACCACAGAAGAATTACATAACTAACTGTTAACAATGATGGCGTTGAAATTGTGAAAGATTTTCCATATCCCAGCTCAGTTTTCAGTTCAATGAGGAAACAATAAGGAAACTAGCAAAGATCATCAAGTCTAAGAAGATTTCATTGGAGAACAAGACTGAGATCATCTATACTATTGTATGCCCAATCAGTATGTATGGATTTGAAAGCTGGACAGTAAAGAAGGCTGACAGGAAGAAAATGGATGCACTTGAAATCTGGTGCTGGAGGAGAGCTTAGCAAATATGCCAGACTAACAGAAATACCAAGGAGTGGGCCCTAGATCAAACCTAGCCAGAACTTTCCCTATAAAACAAAAATGACAAAACTGAGGCAGTTGTACTTCCGACACATCATGAAAAGGCAAGACTCACATGGGAAGAGAATCATGCTAGGAAAAGTTGAAGACGGAAGAAGAGAAGGAAGACCAAATATGGGATGGATTGAATCCATAAAGGAAGTCACAACCTTGACTTTAAAAGATCTGATCAGGGCTGTTGTGGAAAGGACATTTTGAGGGCTTTCATTCACGGGGTGACCATAAGTTGGAGACTACTTGCTGGCACATGACAACAACATCAACCTCTTCAACACCACTTGAAGGTCAAACCACATACAGCAGCACCAACCAACCTAGGGCCTTCCAAATTTGCCGGCCTGAAGCTCCCATAATTTGCAGCCTGCATGAGCAATAATGGGAGCTGTATGCCAACATTTCTGGGGAGCGCCAGATCAGGCGAGGCATGCATATAACAATATGAAGGGCTGCATGCAAACGTGACATTTGGTATTTCTGTTGTACCAACTAAAGATGAGATGTGCCATTCATTCCTTTATTGTGTGATACATAAATTTTCTTTCTATATCTACAAAATATTTAGAACTCTTTTATTTGCTCACTGCCTTTTCTGCCTTGGTTTGAAAGTTTGATCTAGAAGGATGGTAGGGGCAGGATAGCAGAGTGACATATTGTGGGAATCCATTGCAGTGCAGTTATCACTCAATTGACCATCCTCTGCTCTTGACAAAATTGGCAAGAGAAGAGGAACAATATAACCTTCTGAGAGTTCTGGCAAAAAATGCAGTCCTCTTTCATTGCTGCTGTACATTATTGGCAAATATACATTACTGGCAAATACTAGGTTTTGTCTACTTTTTCTCAGGGATATCATCAATATGTTAAATGTCTTGCATATGACTGAGGATACACAAACAAGGGAAAGGAAGTGAATGATAGAAACAGGGTTAAACTTGAAAGGAATTCCTACTAATAGCACTGAGAGGTTTTCCAGTTGCTCTGATAATTTAGAAACTGGTAAATAAAACAGCAAGACAAAGTCTTAGTTCAGCTATGTTTAGGTCCAGGAGTTGACCTTTAAGACTTACAGAATCCAGCAAGAAGAAACTTGGTTTCACACTTCTGTGTGAGTTAAGCATCTGTCACAAAGAAGGCATAAGTACAGGGAAAGGCAACCTCTAATCTGAAGAGGTTGCCCATCTGGTCCATTAGATTTCCTGAATTCTTCTGGATGTCAGGCTTGCTCTCCAAGGGGAAGACTTGGTCTTCCAATGGGGAAGCTACTTCACTTGTCCAGTGTTTTCTCCCCAGTAGGAGAAGATGTGGGACAGGTGAAATGACTTCACTGTGTGTGGTTTTTTCCCAATGGAAAAAAGACCTATATGCAAGGAAGCTGGTGCCCAGTGGATGTTCCAGGAAGATGCTCTTTTTCCTGTACCCGACAGGGATCCAGGAGCCATACATCCTGATGTCCTTGGCCTGTGTGGGACTGGAGGAAATACTCCAGACTACCACCCCATGGTGGTTTATAACTGTAACCAAATGAGGAAAGAAAAAATATGTCAGGCCACAGACCTGAAACATTTTAGTAAGACAAACCATTGCTTTGTGGAAGTACAGGAACTGTGGAGGATGCATGTTCTGTCTCTGGTATCTGCAGTTAAATCAGGGAGCAGAATGCCTGCTTGAGACTCTAGAGCTGGAGTAGGCAACCAGTGGATCTCCAGATGTCGTTGAATTGCAACTCCTGTCAGCCCAGGCCAGCATAGCCAGCCTAGCCGATGGTGAGGGAGCATGGGAACTGCAGTCCAACAGTAACTGAGAGCCACAAGTTGTCTGCTGCTGCCCTGGAGCACTGCTGACTGTCAGAGTAAGCACTGCTTGGCTAGATAGATGAATCGTCATCTTGTAATGTTGCAAGGACAGTGGCTTGCAAGGGTATTGCCCAGGTTTTTCTTTATTAGTATCAAGTAAAAAAGGAAAGGATTCTCTAATCTGTTTTTACTTTAATGTGTTTAGTGCTTCTGAGCATTGTGTGACTCCTCTTTTAAAATAGCAGGATGTGGTAATCTTGGTCATGTGGTCTAGACATCCAAGGTTATTTGGGGGTTCATGTCAACTTAACACTGGAGAATAACTATGTTTTAGTGTTTGCCGTCCACTGAAACTATTCCAAAACTAAGGTACAGATGTGCTTTTAGTCATACAAGCAGCACTGCAATCCTCTTCTTTCATGAAGGCCCTGTAGCTTTAACTGTGTTGTGACTGAAAGAATTTAACCAAGAATGTAGAAAGCTGCTGTTGAATAGCCATTGAACAGAGAGAGCCTGTGATCCAGAGAAAAAAGTGGATCCATGTTTCTGCTTACCAGATTAAAAGGTTATTCTGGATCCATGTTTCCATTTTAGAAAGTTGCCCCGAGCAGGATCCTCATGATATGTGCAAACAGTATTTCTCTCTGAGGCCTGAAAAACTTGGAGTCCTGCACTGAGCAAGGGTTGGATCCAATGGTCTTCTGGCCCCTTCCTTCCAACTCAACTATTCTGTGATTCTTTCCATACCCCCCCCCCCCCAAACAAAAAGATCTGTTGGGTGAAATAAGCTGGAATGGAAACCTTTTTCTGCTGGTTTCTAATCCAGAGATGTGCTCCTTCGCTATTACTGAAAAAGTCAAAAGCTTGGGGACATCAGAGATAGAAGAATCTAGCTTCAGAAGGCCCAAGGAAACACCTATTGTGTGAGTGTGGCTTCAGACCTCAGCCCCTCTAAAGTAGCAACTGAAGCTGGCATTTTATACCGAAACATTTATGCTGTCAGCCATACTATTAGGTAGAGTGAGATGGTTGACTCAGACAGTATATGCCGGGGGGATATGGGAGCTCAGCCCCCTGGACCCCCTCTGAGCCATGACCCCTGAGTGCTCTGTGGTGCTGCATGAGACAGAGCACATTGGTGAGGTAGCGGAGAACAGCTCTGAGTGTGCCGGGGGGCTAGCTGTATGCCCCCTGAGCTGGCCTGCTGCTGCCTTTGGGTGCAGAGGAGGAAGGCGGCCTGCCCTCAGTTAAAGTATCATTTAGTTGTTCCTTCTGTCAGCTTTTATATATGAAATGAGGCCCTTCATGTTGTCCCTCGCCTCAAGCAGCTAAATGTCCTGGGTTGGCTTCTTGCAATGAAAAGGCTTGGTGAAGAGTTAGATGTCAGCCGTTTGTGTGTTCTTCTACAACCCCTGTGAAAATGTAAGATGCAGTGTCAAAGTAGTACTTTAAAGCAGCCTGTTAAAATGATAGGTTGGGGATGATAACCAGAGTATGGAAGAAAATGGTCAATTTACACTGAAAGTGATAACCTCCATTAGGCTAGCCTTGGGTTGTAACTCATAATGGTTTTTTCTTGATAGTCAGTGTTGTGAAGGTTCTTCTGATAGAGTGGATTTTTGGGTGGGCATTGTGTTTCAAAACCCTAGCCCCAACCCTATCCATGTTCAGAGAGAAAGAAGTCCTGCATTTCCCAGCATGGCTGGCTGGGGAAAACCAGAAATTGTAAGACTTGTTGCTGTCTAAACATGCATAGGATTGTGCTCTAAGAATATGATGTGTGGGCTGGCCAAAAGTAGAGAAGAGAATGGACACTGGCAGTTTCAAAATGCCAGGTATTTTTCTGTTTATGTGTCCTTAGCATATTAATTGCTGTGGGAGTGGGTAGCAGATGTTGCTGGTATTTTCAATGATTAAAGGGCTAAAGTGTTCTAAATTGTATTGTGCAGGTGGTACTAACTTCTGTACTACTACAATACACAGAACGATTTGTGAAAGTGAAAAGTTTAAACATGAAAAACAAGCTTTGGGTAGGATGCTGCCATGTATGGGTTCTGTCGTATAGAGGCAGTCCCTGAGTTACAAATGTCCGAGTTATAATCACTACTTATAAAGTGCCATGAAGTCCATTCATTTTTAAAAAATTGCTGCAGAAAATCTTCATCTCCACAGAGAGAGAGGAAGTGAAAGGGGAGAGAGGGAGTCCTCCAAAGTAGGCCTTCCTGCCCTGCTCATCTGAAGAGGAAAATCGCCATTTTCTTGCTGCGAAGAGGAGGCACTGGTGGGTTGGGGGAATAGAGATATTCATGGTTTTTCCACTTCCATGGGGGGTCCTGTCCCCCAACTTCTATGAATGTGGAGGGCCAACTATATGTGATCTGACTTACATACAAATTTGACTTAAAGATGGCTTTCTGTTTTCTTAAGAACAGAACTTATTTGTTATCCGGGGACTTGCCTGTATATGGGGGTGAGGAACTTGTTGCACTCCAGAAGTTGCTGGGCTGCAACTCCCATCAGCTGTAGGTAACATAGATAACAAAGGATGATGGGAGTTGTTGTCCATCAAGCACATGTTGTCTGCCACTGAGCTGATGAAGTCATTGCATCTTCACCCTTGGGTGTGATTGATGGCCTGTTTGTTTTGAGAGCTTTAGCTTGAGTCAGGTGTGTGACTGGTATCTACTCAGCTGTAAGTCCCACTTAGTTCAATGGGACATAGAGTACATGTGCATAGGATTGCCCCGTAAGTGACTGCAATGTACCATTCTAGTGAATAAGAGCTTTGCTTTCATGGAGAAAGACACATGAAAAAGGTACAGACTTCAAAAGTTGCCTCAACACCATCTGCTCCTATGTTCAGTGAAAAAAACGAACTCTCTTCAGTAAAAGTGAAACACTTACAAAATAGTGTTTGGAGCAATTATGTTTGGTTCACCTATCATACTCCAATAATAGGTAATGCATACATATTAAGGGGTATAGGACAAATTTATATGATGAGATTTAAAAGGGCGGGAGAAGGATAGAGCCTCTGGGCTTCTCTTCATGATGGGTTTAAGCCACGGTTTTACTGAGGCTTCGTCTCCCATTTTCATTGCAAGTAGAAAAATATGTCCTTTACACATTTGGGCCAGTGGGGTTCCCATTTCTTTGCCTTCCATATATTATATTAACCAAGCACAAGGTGGTGCTGTGGTATAGCAGCACTAATGATAGCTCTGCAACTTCTCCCAAAGACTTTCTTTCAGTATTTTACAGTCTAAAATTTAATGCAAGACTTTCCTCGCTCCTAAACAAACAAATGGGAGAGGCTCTGGAGGCCGCTGACACCATGAAAGGCCCTGCAAACTTCTCTGGATGAGGGATTATGAGAGCACCATACATACCTCATATAGAGGAGCCCTCAGCCCCTCAGTTCAGAGGGGGGGAACTTTTTGGAGAGTAGTTTGTTCTGTAGCATCTGTGTGGAATGACCTGTTTTGAATAAGAGCAGTGCTTGGTGACTAAGGCCAGTTGTTCAGATTCAGTTTACTAAGTGAGTGGTTTTAGGGAATATGATGTAAGTAATATAAAATGTATAGTCTGGAATCAACACAGCTTGCAATCCTCCTTCCAGCATTCTTTTTCAAGGATATGTTGTATTTCTCTTTATTGAATACTTTCCCAAGAGGCACAATATGACTAATGCAATATACTTATATTAAAAACAGCCAGCTTTCTCTTTTCCTTTCAGTAAAAAGCAACTCTCCCCAAAAAACCTAGCAAAGAATGGGTTCTACCAACTCATTAACACCCATTATACACTGGACAGGTGGAGGTCTGACTGGTTTTACATCAAAGGGTGTTGCTAATTATCTAAAATGTCAGTCTCTGGGCATAGGAGAACTGATTTAAGACAATACTTTAATTGAATCTTTATGGAGGATGATTTGATGTTTGTATCATGTGCACTTCCATGGTAGTAGATAAACATAAATCCCAGGGGGAATGGTTGTTTGTTCTTCTCTAACAAAAGCATCTGGTTTTATTCATTGAGCCTTAAGTAATGTGCACATGGAATCTAGGGAAGTTTGTGGACGTTACCTTCACCATATTATAGCCTTGCTTTTTATCTCGAAGCAGGAACTCATATAATGTCGCAAGAGTAACATCCATGAACCTCTGTAGGCCACCACATAAGGGAGGGTTTATGTGATGCCAGGACATAGTTCTCCAACCTACTAAGACTTCGGGAACATGAGGAAATGATAATAAAGATGGGGAACATTTCCCTGATTGAGACTAAATGGTTGACACTTTTGCCAGCATGGAGGCGCAGTCATGGGAGAAGTGTTGACCGAATGAATTTCTTGCTGTCATGGAACTGTTCAAGGCCCAAAAGTAGGGGAAAAGTAGGGCGGCCTAATGTTCAGAGAACAGTTGGAACTGTTACCGCTACAAAACTTCCAAAAGGAACTTGAATGAAAGATAGTTGAGCCCACTCACCAGTCTGGGAAAAATGCAGTTGTCCGTGTACTCTCAGGGTACATGAATCTATCCCAGTGATAGTACTGCCTAAACCAAGATGGTGTCTGGTGGGATTTCCATCACATCAAAGCATTTCATCCTGCACAAAATAGATGTAGGCAGGACTCATTTGTGGGGCAGTTCTAAAAGATCGAATGTCAAGGCACAGCTGCCCCTGAAATACAAACAATTCTATACTGGGATGCTGGCTTTATTTTCAATTAAAAAGATAAAATCTGGCAAACTAAAATCACGTACCCAGCTTCGTTGTGAGTTATAAGCAGTTTCTGGAAGGGCACATATTGAAGTTGGTTAACCTGATCTCTGTTTGGGAATGGCAGTGCATCGCCGATGTAGTTGGTATGATAAATTATTTCTAAAAGAAAGCATTATCTCTATTGAAAGTGGGGGGGGGGCGATACATGTAGGGGCCTATTTTGATTTGGTTTTTGCCTTGTGCAGTATTTAAGATGGAATTCCTTTATAGCTGAAAAATGGTTTATTTTCATGCTATATGATTTCAGCTTTTTATGCTGATTCAGAAAGGATGGCCAATTGCAGCTTTAACACATGTTGAATAGAACTGGCTGGAGTTCAATTAGTTTATAAGGGGGAAATGGAGGGGGAGCGAATCTACTTCTCTTGTACCTCCTTTCCCCTATTTTATTTTATTTTAATTCTGCTAAGCCTTTCTCTAGCCAGCATTTTCCCTTGCTTTCTGAAGTGGTGAGGCTCCACCCCCCCCCCAACCCCTCACGGCCCAAAGTTAAATCTGCACAATAATGAACCATATAAGGGAGGGATGACATCATCAGTGAGTGGTCCCAAGCTGTTTTGCACAACATTCACCTTTCATTGTTCTGATGACATGGCTGGAATGTGATGGCTAATTCCCTGTAGAGCAGAGGCTAAGTAGGGCCTGCAGAGTAGCAAACTCTTGCAAAGAGGGGAAGGGAGAAGGATAGAAAGTGCTTCAAATTAGAAGGTAAGAAGACCACACGCTGCTTTGTTTTGCAAATGTTCTTTCTTGTACGTGCATCTCTCCCCCCCCCCCCCCGTTAATGGTTTTACTTGGCAGAAGACTCAGTTGGGAGCATATAACAGTGCAAAGTGCAGGCATGTGCTTAGTTAAAGGGGCAAACAACACTGTAGCTTTAACTGCACAACTCAGATCTGTGTGTAGCTGCTGCCTTGGTGAGAGAGAACTATCTGGCATCACAACTAGGATATCAGCTTGACAAGGTAATTTGTATGGAAAGTTGTGGTCTTTTTTGCGAATCAAGAGATGCTGTCAAAATGAATCTTTCCTTAGAGTTTTCTTGTGGTCTAACTTTTATTTCCCTCTGCAGAAGCCAGTTTCTGAAAAATCTTTTCAGAAATCCTCAGCCAGAAAGCTTCTCTCAGATATTAAATCTTCTGTTTCACACTGTCACAGACTCTGAGCCTTTTCTGATTTCTCTTGATTAACTTTGTGCTGTTGACTTCTTGTCATGCATTTGAGAATCATTTGGCCTCTATAAGCATTTTGTATGGTGAATATGTTACGCAATTAATATGAACATGTAAGGAGATGCAAGTAGTGCATTTGAATCAAGTAAGTTTCCCTGTTACTCTAAAATAGGATTATTTAACAGCACTGAATTCAAGGAAAGTATGTCATGTCACAGGTGACTATTTTTTGTAAAATGACTTCTGGTTCCAATGAGCTGAAATAGTATTATTTGTATTTTCTTTGACACTGTTTTTGGAGAAGGTAAATTGTGCTACTCCAAAGTCCCAGAGTTCTGAATCTGTTCCAGGACACAGTTCCAGTGTGATGCAGCCCCATTCCTGAAGCTAAGCAGATCTGGTTAAGATCAGTGCCTGGATGGGAGACCATTTTGAACACCCCTCCTCCAGGTACACTGCCATGAGCCCTGTGGTGGAAGAAAGGCAGGATATGAATATAATTAATGCCAGTGACTCAAAGTAATTTTGTCTCCATAAAAACACTGGGCACAAAATGGGACTGCTTACCTAGTATATCATAGAAGAGGAGAGCTGGAAGGGGCCATGAAGGCCATTGGGTCTAACCCCCTGCTGTTGCAGAAATATATATATGTATGTATACATGTAATATACATGATTGCAGTCATGTGTCCCAGGTCAAAGGACTGTATATTCTTTACCTTAGTAATCTTCACCTCAACTGCATAAGTGGAACCAGTGTGTTGTGGTTGTTTCCATAGGGTTTCCATATTGAAGACTGAGGACTAAGGTTGAAAGAATACCCTAAGGCCACCCAACACATTTGTAAATTAGGAGATATTTGATCTAGAAATGTCATCACCCAGTAAATGTACAGTACCCAAATATATTATGCTTTCCATAAAGGTATTAATTTTACATGGTGTGTGTGTTATACATATCCAGTTAGATTGTATATACAGGGTTTGTACCCTAAGGTGACTCCATCATGCTCAAGTAGCTTTTCACTACTTGTTTGGAACTGAATATAGGCAGTTTCTGGGTTATGATTGAGTTCCGTTCCTGAGAAAACAGAAATGCATCCTTTAGTCAAATTTGTACATAAGTCAGTTCACCTGTAGTCAGCCCTCCATATACATGGGGGTTAGGGGTGCAAGACCCTTATGAAAGTAATAAAACCACAAGCATCTCTAGGCCCCTACCCAAACTCACCAGTGCTGCTTCTTTGAAGCAAGGAAATGCCAGAGAGATTTCCCTCTCCAGATGGATGGGGCAGGAAGGCCTGGTCTCCCTCTCTCCCCTTTTGCTTCCTTTCTCCCTATGGTAATGCTTTGGAGGCCCTCCCTCTCCCCTTTTCCTTCCTCTCTCTCTATGATGATGACTATTTTCCACAGTAGTTTTTTAAAAAAATAATACGCTTTATGGCAGTTCATTCATAAGTGCGGGTTGTTCATAACTTGAACGTTTGTAACTTGGGGACTGCCTCTAGTTTAAAAATGCTCAGGAAGCTTAAACCATATTTAAACCATATACCATAGTGGCTTATAGCATGCTTATTGTACAACAGAACACATTCACAGAGCAAAAAGACCTACAAATCTCAGCATTCCTCAGCCAGCCATGCTTGGAGTACTAGGCCCTTTTTTCTGTCTAAACAGGCATAGGCTTGTGCCTGTGCTTGGCCAATGAGAAAAACTTTCAGCAATTTCAAAGTCTAGGGATGCTGGCAGCTTCTGAATGACTGTGTCCGAGAAGGAAATTAGGTTTGTTTTTGTTATGTACCATCAAGTCATCTCCAACTTATGGCTGCCCTCCACCATGTCCTATCCTTATCAGACCTGCTCAGCTCATAAACTCAAGGCTGGGACTTCCTTTGTGGAATTGATCCATCTCATATTTGATCTTCACCTTTTTCTCACTTCAACTTTCCCTAGCATTGCTGTCTTCTCTAGTGAGAATTGATGTTCCATAATCTTGAGCCCCTCTTTGTTTTGGATTCAAGCTTGAATGTCTCATTCCATGTTGGGTGAAATTCTTTGTTGCAACACCTTGAGCATCACTTGGCTTTTGGAAGAAATTTGTGTAATGGTCCTATGGTTGTACTCGTTAGCATCTCCTTTTTAGGGGATTAAATGTTTATTGAACATTTCCGGTCTGTGAGCTATTGTTTTAGGAAGTTAAGTAGAAACTTGAAAAGGGGCAACAGATTAAAAACTCATTCCAGATGAGACTTCCGTGGTGTAGTAACTGCCTTATTTGTAGCATTTTACAGGGAGGTTCAGAGGATGTTGGCTTCCGTAGGTACCTTCCTATGTGTTCCCACTTCCACCTTTTTTTCTGACTATAAGAATGGTTAAAGAGGGAAAGCTGGAATAGCAGCACAGTGCATTTTATTTGGTAGTGGTAGGACATTCATACCTGTCTGGAAGTATCCTCGGAGTTAAACTATTTGGAAATTCACCTGGTACCTGTGTCCTGATCAAGCAAAGGAGAATCAAAGGAGGGTTCTGCATGAGTAGCATTTGCTAGATTTTATTTATTTATTTATTTATTAAAACATTTCTATGCCGCCCCTTGCCGAAGCCTCGGGACGGCTCACAACATAGAAAAAATACACAATAAATTAAAACAATAACAATTAAAATATATACATTAGAATAAAATAAGCCGCCCTGGCCAAATAAAATTCAATAATATTAATATTTAAAATGCTGCCTAAATAAAAGGGTCTTTGCCTGGTGCCAAACAACAAATAACGACGGCGCCAGGTGGACCTCTCTGGGGAGCGCATTCCATAACTTAGGCGCCACCGCTGAGAAAGCCCTCCTCTGAGTAACTACCCTCCTAATTTCCTTCACTGAGGGCTCCCGGAGGAGGGCCTTTCCCGCTGATCTCAGGGGGCGGCTGGGCATATATAGATCAGGAATTTTGTTTATAAACTCAGTGCATGTCTAAATGCACATGAAAATGAATGACTGTTCATCTTTCTCTGGAAGCTGTTGGTCCAATTTATATTACCTTCAACTGGATGCAAATTTAGCTGTTCATCCTATTTTAACATCAGGTAAAGGCAAGGCACTTCACTTTGGATTTTACGATACTTAGAAATTGACCACTTGTGTCAAAATAATATACAGTTTATTGAATACAATGGAAAAATATAGGTGCAGAACATAAACAAAGGAAAACTTACACTTGTCTTTTCTGTGGCCATGTGATTTCTCTGAACAGGCCAAGGGATGCTTTGAAGTTGCAAAGCTGCTTGGGCAAGCGACACACAAATGCCTTTCCCCAGGCTGCAAACCAAAACAACGCCTCTTGAGTCTGTCAGCATATGCACAGGCTCCAACCCACCCCCATTTTCTGGGAGTGAAGCTGCTTCAGTAAGGGAACCAGCTTTGGTCTCACAGCAAAGGCAGCCCTTCGGTTCGGAACGAGTGGGGAAGGGAGCTGCAAGGCAATTACCTTTGTGGGTGCTCTTCCTAACAAACTGAAGACCCTGGCAGGCCTTCAAAAAACTCTTCTGGCTTTTGGACCCTGGAAAACGTCACTATACCACCTGTTACATCTCCATTTCCTACCCATGCAGTGCACGTCCACATGTAAATGTATGGTGCAGCTAGTCCTGCATAGATCACCCTTTTTAAAGCACGTGCAGAGCCAGCTTTGGGCACACGTGCTTTCCCCTACATCAGGGGCCCTCAGACTTTTTAAACAGGGCCAGTTCACTGTCCCTCAGACTGTTGCAGGGGGTGGACTCTAATTTGAAAAAAATATGAACGCATTCCTATGCACACTGCACATATCTTATTTGTAGTGCAAAAAACAGGAAAACATACATTATTTAAAATGAAGAATAAGTTAAATCAACATAAACTTATTAGTATTTCAATGGGAATTATGGGCCTGCTTTTGGCTAAAGAGATGGTCAATGTCGGTTCCATATTTGTCCCTGCTAGGCATTATAAGTGGTGCAAGTGTGCATCAGTTAGTCTGGAGCTGGTTGGAGATTTCAGATGTTTCATTCGGGGAAAAAGTCTGTTCACAGACATAGGTCTTGCCAAAGATGGTTGCCATTTTGAGTGCATGGTTCCTGAGATTAAGATACTGTATGTCTCAGAGGGGAGAGATGCATAGAAATTAGTAAGGCTGCTTGACTTGAATGTGTCTTTCAGAGAGTCACAATCTAAAATCTGGTATATCAGACAAACAGCTCTTTCCTTGTACTGCATGAAAAAGTAATTGTAAGTCCACTGTTCTTTGAATATCCTGCACTCAGAGTCAGTTTTTCTTTTTCTTGACACAATTGTTTCCTAGGGTTTCAAAATAGCTATTACTAAAATACCAATAAATACAGCGCTACAAAAACAATATCCCAATACTGACCCCCCAGAAACATGTCCACAGACACAGAATCAGTAGAGTACAGACACCCCAGAAACGTGTCCACAGCTACACAATGAGTATAAAACTGATATGATTAGGACCATTTCTGCAGAGAACAATCATAAGCTCATCATGAGCACAGAGCTCATTTACATATGTGGTAGTGTGATCCACAGGAGATTGCTTTTTGGAAAGAATGGACAGGCAGTGATGAAGTGATCTGTCACCTCCACACCACCTGTTTTAACCACCATCTCCAATAGCAATCAAATGACACTAATAATTCTGCACTCACATCAGTGCACACCCATAGAAATACATGATTTGTGGCATCCTACATCAAAATTTGCATTACAATTTATTTTTCATGAGCAAAAATGAGGAGAGATGGTGGGGAGCAACTTCTGAATCTGCTAAAAATTACGATTTTTTATTTAAAAAATATAAATCAGCTTTAAAAAAAGAGAAACTCACTGAATA